>NC_136499.1:125148020-125220520 GCF_053919585.1 Euprymna scolopes | reverse complement strand
CCACGGCGACATACAACTTAAATGCGTTTGAATTTATTTAAGTATTGACAGGTGGCCGCAATAAAAGTTAACTCTGCTGCTTCTGTTTGACCTAATTAATGAGGTCAAATAGAAGTCACGCAGTTAACTTTTGCTGCGAGGCAGCGTTTGGGTTTGTTTACCCAACTTTGACTGGTTTTTTTCCCCAATAGATGTTGGGGAGGGAGAAACCAGCTCCCCATTGTCCAGATTGAATAGCAATTGTCTGATATAAGAGGACTTTGTCCCCACATTGATCAAAGCTGATTGCTTCTGGACGTTTCCCGGTGCGATTGCCGGGAACACTGCCTTAACTTTGAATTAGTTTCGCTTTTTATATGAAAAAGCTGAACGAACATAAGATGTAAAAATCAATGTAAATAAATTTAGACGCTACACACATTCCCAAATCCTAGATATTATTATCTAGTGGGTATATAAACAGTTCTGAGTGATCGTAACGACCCCGGAGCGTGTGCGAAAGAAGCCTTTGCGAGACATACACGAAATGGTCACACACATTTTGCCTTTTGTATATATAGATAGATAGAAAAAATAAAATAAAAAAAAATTACTTTTGCTTCAGTGAGGTTTGAACTCATAATCTCTGCCTTTTAAACGGCATGCTAACCATTTGGATCACAGAATCAATTTTGTATTTTATAGTTGAATTGGTTTAAATGCCATTTTTTTCTCCCGGCCAGAGAAAAAAGTGATTTTTTTCCTCCTCCTCTTTTCTGTCCAAAAAAGTTTAATGAAAGGAGTGAGAGGGGGAGAGGGAAAACAAAAAAACAAAGACTTTTTTTCATCACCTTTTCACTGGTGTAAACATCTATCATTAGCTAATGTGGCTAATGATACATTACCTGAAAGTACTTCATTCAAACTCCTCAGGCTTAACGTTCACAGGAAACATGAGTTGGAATAGATACATCGAGAGCATTGCCGCTTCTGTGAGGAAGGTGGGCTCTCTCTACTGTGCTAGAAAGTTACTTACGTCTGAATTTTATTCTGTATCTCTACAAGGCCATAATTTGCCCATGTATGGAGTATTGTTGTCACATTTGGGCTGGTGCATCTGCTACTAGTCTCTCCCTCCTGGACAGGGTTCCAAAGAGAGTCGGCAACCTAATAGGTCCTGAATTGTCAATTAGGCCTCAGTCTCTCTCCCATCGACGAAATGTTGCATCCCTTTGCCTGTTTTACAAGCAAGTATTTTAATGGTAGATGTTCCGACGAACTACAAGCGCTTGTACCCCCCCCCCCCCCCCGTCAACATAAATACCTCCGACAAACTGAACTAGCAGCAAAATCCCACCCCTACACAGTAGAGATCCCCAGATGCCAGAAAGCCTTCAACTCTAATAGTTTCTTCCCCATAACTGCTAGACTTGGAATTCCTTTCCGGGTTCCTGCTTCCCTGACTGTAGTGACATACAGAAGTTCAAGTGTAATGTAAACAGACATCTTGCTGCTCAACTCCCTACATAATATCCCTGCAAATTATGTCCCAGATAGTAGCCCCCTACATCAAAGTGTCACTGTGCCTTTGTTTGAGGTGAAAATGCAAAAAAAAAAAAAAAAAAGTTGAAATCAATAAATCTCGTCTCGAGAAAGCTCCCTACTTTGACATTCTTCTGGGACTGACCATCACCTTTGACCTGAAACGAACAACTTACATAAATCTGTTGCTAAAGTTGTTGGAAAAGTGGTTGCATCATTCTACCTCTCCAGAAGATATCTCGCTCGCAACACAATCCTCTACCTGTGTAAGAGCCAAATACATTCCAAAATGGAGTACTATTCTCACATCTGGGGTGGGGGAAGCTGCTTGTGGCACACTCTCCTGCCATAACAGAGTTTAAAAACAGCTTCGAAATCTAGTAGGTGATCCCTTTTCTCCTCCCTGCAATCTTTCCCACAAAAGAGACGTTGCGAGTCTATTTTTACTCGTTATTTTCATGGTAAGTGCTCGACTGAGCTTGAATCTATGCCCCCTCCCTCCGCAAAACCTTCATCACAAGCACTCGACTAGCTACAACAACTGTCAACAATTTTCTCCACGCTCTATCTTTATCTAAATCTAAACAAAAATTCCATAAACAAACCTCCTTTCCTAGAACTACCCGCCTGTGGAACTCTACGGTTGAGCTAACATAGTTGTCTTAAAGTCCAATCTAAATGAGTTCCTGTTGAGCCGTCCCCTTAAATAATCAAATTCTACCCATCACTTTACACTCATTAACTTTTATTCATGAGTGGCTTTCGGGCCTTGATAAGTAAAAAGAAAAAATAGTACTCCTCCTCCTTTGATATCAGTAACCAAAACAAAAACTATTAATTAAATATGAAATTTGAAAATTAAATTTTTAACAGTTGCAGTATTTGCTTTATCTGACGGATGAAACAGATTTTTTAAAAATTTGTTAAAACGTTTCTGAAATTTTGAGATGAGGATTGATTATTCATATTATTTGATTTCTTTGGACTACTATTTTCATCTGGAGTTTCATTTTCACAACGTTTCGGTCAATGTAACCTTGGACCTTTTATTAGGTGTATCTTGAATCTGGAATATTTCTCTCAAAATCTAGAATCCGCATGGAATTTCGAACAGAACCCTTTGTTTAATTCACGGGGGGTGGGGGGGCATGCTCTTGTTCCATCAGCCATGACTGAATAGAAATCCTAATTCACAATTATATTTTTGGTTGCTTACACTGAGGATTGAACCTTTAACTTTCAAAAGAAAGTCATTTTTACAACTGAATTTTACCAAATACTCTAACCACTGTGCCACGCGTCTTTGTTAATAAAGCAATCGATCACAATGATGAGTGGGCAAATCATTTTTATTTTGTATTTGAGATAAAACGTCCTTTTGTTTGTGTACTTTGTTTTGCCTTTCTTTTTTTAATGCCTCTTTGATATGATGACCACTTGAGAATAATTCCGACCTGGAAAAAGTATTTTCTAGGAAAGGAATTAAATCGAAAATCGAATTACATTTTATTCTTAGAAACATACTGCAATGATTCACGAGAAAAACTGACAAACCAAATCAAATATCAATTTTTGTAGAAAGATAATTTTCGCCACTCTTTTTCTGTTCCTAAACCTAAACATAGATTCCATGAACAAAGGTTCTTTCTTAAAACTGCATACCTGTGGAACTCTCTCCCGTTTTCCTGCTTTCCAGCGTACTACAATATGGTTGTCTTCAAGTCCAACGTAAACAAGTTCTTGATGAGTCGTTCCCTTAAGTAATCCAATTTACCAAATTTCCACTACTCATGATTATTATGATATTGTCCCAGTGACTATTGTACACTCCTTAATCCTTATTCTTGAGTGTCCTCTGGGCCTTGATTGTAAAAAAAAAAATAAAAAAGAAGAAATTGATGACAACAAAATGATAAATAGACCAGCTTTACTTTATATATTAGATGTTTTAAAAAAAAAATTTTTTTTTCTCTTTCCAGCGTATGTTCCAGATCAACATCCTTGATGATACATCTTGCACTGAAAAGGCTCAGTGGGATGCTGCGATTAAATTTATGGAAGATTGTATCAAGGAGAAGCTAAAAACCAGTCAGTATCATCATTTCAATATTTCTTTAAATTACTTGGATCGTAGGAAGCATTAAAAAGTTTAATTTTCCTTTTTAGGATCGCAGGTAAAATAAACAAAACTATGAAAAAAATTAAATTAGTCATAAATAAAGCTAAAAACCACTCGAGGATAAAGTTTAATAAGACTCTCAGTTGGAACGATGGATGGGATGGGTAGAGATTACTTAAAGACGACAACATTCTTCATCTTCTTTCTTCCCTGTGTCCGAGAGTTGGAAGTTTCAAGATACACCCGAAGAAGGTCAGAGGTTACATTATTCAAAGTGTTGTGAAAATAACGCTCAAGTTGATCCAATGAATCCCAAAAATATATATTTAGTCTACTGTATATTGCTACCTGAAATAAAAAGGGACAACATTCACAGGATGCTGACTCCCTCCCCCAGCCATCATATTGATTATCAAAGGAGTTAATGTAGATCATGATGCTCAGATCTGTCTCCTGTTCCTGGGTATTTTATATTTGTTTTGTGCCATTCTTTCATGTCTTTTTGCATAGGCATCACCACTTATCAACGCCCAGAGGCCACTCAAGGATAAGGGTCTTAAGGGTTTGTTTATTTTACCTGTGATCCTGCCACATAGGTACTGTTTATCTATCACATATGTAGAAACGACGGTGCTCTATCACATACATTGCACGTGTTAGACGTTCACAATAAAGATTGTTGATCAGTATTTGGTTCAATGGCCTATAACTTGGAAACCAAGCGTTTTCAGATGAGAATTAAAAATGCATAAACAAATCTGAAAGTTACGGCATCGATTTTTCAAATATCTTTTTCTTTCTGCCCAGTTTTTTCTTCCCTTTGGTCCTTGTGTTCGAGGGTAGGAAATTCTGCAATGTTTGACATGAGATTGAAAGAGTTTTTTAATGGCTGGATGCCATTCCTAACATCATCCCCTTCAAGGGGGACAGATATTTTGTCGAGACACCATGTCATCATAGTTCTCCGCTAACTTCTTCGGTGAAGAAGATGGTCATCCGCACAATCACACTATTCTCGGAGCCATTACCAAACTTTTGTTTGATGCACCAGGAACTACTGCAACCCATTGAGATAGCAGGATAGTTTATTAAGGTTTACTCCTTTAGATCAGCTATGTTCTGTCTCTACCTATGCATATTAAACAAGGTTAATTTTTTAAGGGTATCACTCTTTGCCACAACGAATGGTCATTCACTATTGAGAGGCTGTCACAAATGACAATCGTAAAAGGTGTTATTTTACATAATCACATAGTGCTGAGTGAATCGAGACCAGTCGAGAATGCTACAGAATGCTGACTCGGAAACGTACTACTCTTCTGCATGAACCCCTTAATTAAGAGACAAACATTTTTTGATATTGGATTTGATAAAGATCATGTTGTAATCAGCAAGGAAGCAGTCTCGTGGTAATGTGTTTGACATATGGGAAGTTTTTTAGAAAGAAACACTGTTCATGTGAATTCTGTTTAGTTTCAGAAATTTCCTAAAAAATTTGCATGAAATGGTGGCTAGATGACCTTTTCATCGATGTTACATACATTCGTTTTTTGTTTTTGTCAAATTCTGTGAAATAATCTTTGCCTCATCATCCTAATCATTAATTTATTTAAATAACGTTTACTTACAAAACTTTTGTGAAAGAATATTGCCACTTTAAAATGACTTTCATTTGTTTATTTAATAATCTTTATCTACATTAATTTATGTAAATGTTTTAGTGTTGGAACGATTAATCGGATTTGGGAAGCGGAAAATCAGAACTTTTTGGGATATCGGAATCATAAAAAATTGTGCCTGTTTACGATGCCAAAAACGATTCCTTTAATTATATCTTCACTTGATTTTGGTTTGACAAAAATCTTCCACTGCTGGTAGTAATGATAAAATAGTAAATATATGTTGGCGTAAACTTCCAATAAAAGTAAAATCTATAAGTCACCCTCTCAGAAGTGAGTTTTTACGTTTGAGAAAATATATTCACATTTAAGATGTGTTTTACAATAATCAGGACAAAATATCAATTTTATGGTTAAATATTTAGAGATTTATAAAAAATCGGAATCGGGGAAAAATATTGGAATTGTCTCAATCACGAATATGGTTATATATTTGTATGGACAGGATTTAATCCTAAACTAATGAACTGAGTATTAATAGTTTTAATTTTAAAATATCAATAGGTGCAGAAATAAAGAAGAAAACATATTTTCATATTGCAAGAGATTACCGTTCATCCAATGTTGAAAAATGATATAATGTTTTCTTTATTTTATTTTATTTTTTTTTAAATTTTATCAGATCAGGAAATCCTGAATGAGATGCTGGGACCAAGCACAACGGAACAATGGGTTTATTGGAAACACCAAACAGAAGAGCACCGGCAACGACAAGCCACAAAGAATGAACTAGAAAAACTACTCGTCCAAGAGGTCAGTTTTTAATTATGATCTATGATTCCAATCAGTAATTGCTCTACCTGAAATAAAAAGGGACAACATTCACAGGATGCTGACTCCCTCCCCCAAATTAATTAGATGGAAGATGAAATTTTTAGTAAATGCTCAACTTCTCAATGTTATACATTAAAGGCGAGAAAGGGGAGATATATTGAAGGTTCTGATTGGTTGAACAATATCACATGATTTTAAAGAGAGAGAGAAATGGTAGTTATTGGTGCAATAGATGTCATTTCAGACTATGGGATTGGCTATGCCAAGCTTGATTCTTATTGTTTCTGTTATGTTTGATTAGTTAATAATACGTTTTTTTTTTGTGAAAGGTATTAATCCACACTTACCTCAACTCCCAGCTCTAGATAAAAAATAACAATCTGTGTTTGATAAATCGTTTATAAATAATTGGAAAATAATGAAGAGGAGAAAAAGAAAGAAAAACCTCTTTAGGCCATGACATTTCAAAGCTAAATGCTTCTCCTCAGAAGAGGAGAAAAACTGGCATTATACAGATACAGGAATATATAAACAAAAAAAGAAATGTTGATATGACGTAAAGCAGACAAATCAATACAAGCTCTCCTGTGCCATACTTGGCCTTGATGGAAAGCTATGGCAAATGAACAGCGCTTTCATCTCTTTTTTTTCCGATAGAAGTTTTGAATAGAATGAGAATTATAAACTAAAGATGGGCAAGTTGTGTGCAGTTGATTCTCCAGCTAAGATGGGGATCATTGAACATTAAAGAATAAAATGTTGTTATAAAAAGCAGTTTCATAAGCAGTTTGTAAGTAATATTAATATATATATATATATATATATTTCTGTAGAAATACATTTTCTTATAATATATACCAATCCTTATTTAAGAAGCTCAATGTAATTCGCTACGAAACAGATACTGTCAAGAATTGTAAAAGTCAACTGAATTAAAGGAATAAATTATAAGATGGTCAACATCATGAATTTTGGAATATAGTTTTTTGTCGCAAGAACCCAAGTTTGTCCAGCTGGGCAAACTCGAGTCCTTGTACCAGAAAAATATCCAGTAAATAAAACATTGTTTAGTAAATCGTTATATTTTTGCATTTCCATACATCAAACATGGATATAAATATCACTAAAACATCCGCTGGGTCATAAGCTTCATTTCTGGGTGGATTGCCTGTAGGCTGAGATAAACCACGTCACACCCACAGACAGACATTAGGAAAATTTATAATAAGATTTATTCTATATATATATATATATATATATATATATATACACACACACACACCTGAAAGTATCCTGTACCTCTATAAGGCCACCATTCGCCCATGTATGGAGTATTGTTGTCACATTTGGGCTGGTGCATCTGCTACTAGTCTCTCGCTCGTAGACAAGAGTAAAAAAAGGTTCAAAAAAGAGTCGCCAATCTGATAGGCCCTGAACTGGCATCTAAGCTTAAGCCTCTGTCCCATCGACGAAACGTTGCATCCCTCTGCTTGTTCTAGAAGTATTTTAATGGTGAATGCTCTGACGAACTGCAGACACTTGTGCCCCCACGACGTAGACACCCTCGACAAACCCGACAGGCAGCTAAATCCCACCCCCACACAGTAGAGATCCCTAGATGTAAAAGATCTTTCTACTCCAGTAGTTTCTTCCCCAGAACCGCTAGACTCTGGAATTCCATTCCAGGTTCCTGCTTCCCTAACTGTACTCACATGCAGAAGTTCAAGTGCAACGTGAACCGACATCTTGCTGCCCAAATCCCTACATAGTGCCCCAGTAGTTGCTGCTCCTGATAGTAGCCTCCTACACCAAAGTGGCAATGTGCCTTGTTTGGGGTGAAAATGTAATAATAATAAAAAATATATATATATTGAATTAAAAGATAGTGAATAAAAGTTACATAGAACTTTATTGTATCATCAGATTAATACTGGTCCTTGATATGACCTTAAACTATATCCAGTGGTGAGGCCTCAGCTTGCGGGCTTTGGGGAGTGTGGAGCCACCCTTTAATTACCATTGCTCCCAGGTCCACTCTGACCTGGAGTGGTAGTACCTGTTAGGGTGTCAACTGTAGGTTAAATAGAAATCGACTTGAAAACAACAAATATATTCTATTAAAAAATTTCACTTCCGAATCATTAAATAACCCGAAAAGGGTTGATATGCCGTAAAACAAAAACAACCAACCAACCAACCAATCAGATTAATAAGGAAGGAAGAGGATAAAAAGAAAGAAAAACCTCTTTAGGCCATGACATTTCAAAGCTAAATGCTTCTCATCAGAAGAGGAGAAAAACTGGCATTATACAGATACAAGAATATATAAACAAAAAAAAAGAAATGGCTTAAGAACATTTAGATTAGAAATGAAAAAAAAAATGTAAATAAAAAAAATAAGTATTTATCAATAGGGAATAAAATAATGGACTACTAAAGAAGAAAAAGGTAAAAAACAAATAGGAGAACAAGTATTCAAGAGATATGGAAATATAAATAAAAAAGGAGTAAAATGTAAAAATATATATGATGAAGTGTAAAAAAAAAAAAAAGGTTTAGGTAAAAATATAACTTTGTAAATTGTCCATGTGAACTCCTTTGAGCGGTATTCTGGAGAAAATGATAAGGTAAAGTTCCTAGGTCCTCAAGGGAATTCCATGTGCTGGTAATATGTCTATTAGGATATGTAAGTATGTGCTGAGGATTAGTGTGTATAAAAGATGCAGTATATTAAAAAAAAATGAACGTATATTCAATAAAAAGGCTGCAAATATTAGATTCAGCAAAAAAGAGTATAAAGATATAATATTTATAAATAGTATAAGATATAATATAGGAGTATAAAGAGTAATATAATAATGATTATATAAATTTCTGTAATATAGTAATATAATAATAATTATATAAATATAAAGAGTAATATAATATAAGAGTATAAAGATATAATATTTAGTGTGTATATATATATATATATATATGCACACACACATTTGTTGTACCTAATAGTTGCATGGGATACAGTGCAACTATTTTAGTTTTTAATTTTCATTTGTCTACACATCTTTAACCTCAAGATATATAACTCCCATTATATTCTTCAATTTAAAATTGTGTTTGCAAATTTTTACTTTTACGTGATTATTTAAAAATGTTTCCGCTTGGTCAAACTAAATAATATTTTTTTTGCCAATAACACTGTACATCAATAACAAATGAAAATTGGCTAGTCCAAAGCAATGTGTGAATTATCAGCTTAAATGCTATTTGTGTCCAACTTGAAAATCCGACAAGATAACTTTACGTGTTAGATGAATGTTTTATTTGTTCTTTTCATAGGGGCACAAAAATTCATTGGCACTTGACGAGCTCACGACTGTCCGTCGCAATCTTCAAACGCAAAATGTCGACGTCGATTATGACTTTGTAAGTATTGTTGTTAGAATTTTTATTAAATCTCATTTGTATGGAAAATTTGTTTTCATTGAATTTTAACAACTTGGTGCATATACAGTATGAGTTATGATTTTTTTTTTTTATTAAAATATTCATTTTTCTTTTTAACTAGCAGGGAGAACTGACGTTGCCTGGGATTTAATAAGGATCAATGAATATTCCTCACTTCCAATATTTTTATTATGTATGAAATTTTTAAAAAATCGGCCCAGCTGTTTTGGAGTCCGTAGGAAATAAACTCACAGACACACCAACAAAGTTTATTTTATATAATATAGACAAACACAATTATGTCTCTTTTGTTAAGCTGTCATTCATTTAAAAATAATTCCATCCGTGGACAAATATTTTCTGGGAAGAATTAAATTATGTTTTCTTATAACCACCATGCTGCAATAACCAACAAGAAAAACTGATAAATCATAAATCAGATATTGATTTTGTAGGAAGAAAGCTATTGATGACAAAGAAATGATAGACTAGTTTTATATGTATATATAGGGCATTTTTTTAGATGCAAGTTGACAACTTTATTTTCTTTGATTGCAGATTTGGCAACTATCAGTTATTTTAAGTTCATCTTGGTTTGGTAATTCATCACGTGGTTTCAGCAGAATCGAGTCACATGCCACACTAGTATGTGATGTGATTAATTTATTGAGAAAAACATTTGATGAACAAATAATTTTACAAAAATGACCTATGAACTGGCCACCTTGTTCGTGTGATTTAACCTCATTAGATTATTTTCTCTGGGGATATGTAAAATCTCATATCTATGCTGATAAATCAGACAAAATAGACCACTTGAAAGATAACATTTGATCTGTTATTGCCGAAATACAGAGTAATTTAATGCATAGTTGCAAAAAGTGGACCTCTAGATTACGCCATATATGCCAGAGCTGTAGGGGAAAGGGGTGGGACCATATACCTGATATTGTATCTAAATTATAAATGCCAGAAATTAATCACATAGTTGTATAATAAAAATATTTTTCTGTGGTTTATATTGATTTTAAAATTTCCTGCCTCTAAAACAAAAACACTTTTTATTAGAAGAAAAGAATAAGGTGTTGTTTGTTGTGTAAAGGTTTTAACTTTGCCATCAATTCTTGCTTCTAGATCCGATCAACTTGGTACCAAGTTTTCCGAACACATTTCTTCAAGAAAGCTTTGGCAACAGCCCAACAATGCAAAAAAGGATTTTATTATTACCAAAAGGGATTCCAAGACTCGGAAGTGAGTATTTGGTTTTATATTTCCACTAAAGATTAAACCCAACATTCAATGCTACGAATATTACGTTAACTACTCGTGTCGGTCAAAGAGAATAGAAAGTGAACCACGGATTTATTTTTGAAAGCCTCGTAATTCTCTTATTTTGTCCTTTAATCCTCACATTCCATGAACGATGTTTCTGACAAAGGGGGAACAATTGTTTTTTTCTGTGCTGGAATCTATTCATCTAACACTTCTTGTTAGCGAGTTTTTTTTACCTTGAAGTGTTTTATTTATTCAATTATTCATTTTAGCTCCTTACATCAAGTGACTCCCTGCCTTGTCTGGAGTGATTTCCATAAAAGAAAAAGAAAGAATTTCTGTTAGCATTATTTTTATAACTTTTAGTACTTTTTTTTCTTTAAAAAACCTCAAAATACAATAACCTAAATTCCATAAATGAATAAAAGCATTGCACATTATGTTTTAATTGGGTTAATTGCATCCTAAATGCATAAGTATTTCATTTCATAAATAAAAATCACCCCCCCCCCCCCCCAAAAAAAAAAAAAAAAGTGATAATCTAAAATAAGACTGGACGGGCCAAAAAATATGGATAAGATGGTAGCGATGTTGGTTACTTTTTCAAATTGCTGTTGATTGTTAAACAGACATTAAATTTTGTTTTGAAAAATTGAATTTTGTCTGGAGAAGACCTTAAAAAACTTTGAAAAGCCTTGAAAAGCCCTTAAAAATCTGTACAAACCTTGAAGCCAAAAAAATGCTCAAATTGTCAATAATCCAGCATTGTCTAATTTACAAATGAAATCTTACTTTTGCATATAAAGAAAAAGTAAAAATCCGAAAACGTAATTGTAAGTAAACCTGAAATGACAAATAAAAACAAATAAAGAATGCTAAAACTCATTTCCTTTTGTTAATATTTCTATTCATGTAATTATTTAAAAATGTCTCCATATTAACAAACTGCTGGACCGGATTAAATATATTTTTGATTTTTGAATAAATTGTAACAAAGTATGTTAGTTTATTGCAAACATTGTACAACAATATAAATAAAAATTGGTTAGTTTGAACAGAAGTTTGATTTCTCAGCGTAAATTCTCTTTAGGTCCAACTTTAAAAATCCGTCCCATATAAATGTATATATTGAAGAAACTTACGGTACCTTCATTTCATTTTGCATTGTTTCTTATCATTTCACCCACTTTAATAGTTACAGTGTCATGATGTCGTCCTGTTTTGGCGATTCCAACGCATGCTGCAAACCACGGCCAATGCTCTCCGGCAACAAGTCATGAACAATGAAGGTAAGCCAATCACTTTCCGTTTTGTAAATAAACTCAATTATCTTTTGCAAGTTTATCAATCTGAACTGGAGTATTTACAGTCTTTCATTCTTAAACAGGGTTCAAAAAGAGTCTCCAACCTAATCGGGTCCTGGATATGACCTTAAACTATATCCGATAGTGAGGCCCCAGCTTGCGGGCTTTGAGGAGTGTGGAGCCACCCCTTAATTGCCATTGCTCCCAGGTCCACTCTGATCCGGAGTTGTAGGGCCTGTTAGAGTCCCAACCATGGGTTAAATAGAAACTGACTTTAAAAAAAACAAACATTTATTGTATTAAAAACTTTTTCTTCAAAATCACTGGATTCGGCATTAAATAACCTGAAAAGGGTTGATATGCCATAAAACAAAAACAACCAACCAACCAACCTAATCGATCCCGCACTATCAACCAAGCTCCACCATCTGTCCCATCACCACATTGTTGCATCCCTGTGCCTGTTTTACGAGTATTTGAATAGAATGTGCTTTGATGAACTTCTTACACTTGTGTCCTCCTTGACGTGAATACTCTTGACTAACTGAATAAGCAGTAAAATCCCACCCCTTCACTAGAGAGATCCCTAGATACTGGAAAGCCTTCTACTTCTAGTAGTTTATTCCCTTGAACTGGTAGACTTTGGAATTCCCTCCCAGCCTCCTGCTATCTTAACTGTATTAGCATGCAGAAATTTAAATGTAATGTGATGTTAAGAGACATATCGCTGCTCAACTCCCTACATAGTGTCCCTGTAGACACAGTGGCAATATACCTTGTCTTTTTTTTACACAGGAATCACCACTTATCAAGGTCCGGAGGCCACTCGAGGATAAGGATTAATGGGTATACATTAGTCAATGTGATTATAGCATAGTAAACATAAGTAGTAGAATTTTGTAAATTGGATTACTTAGGGGACGGTTCATCAAGAATTTGTTTATGTTGGACTTGAAGACAATTAGATTGTAATCAGTTGGAAAGCTGGTAAATGGAAGAGAGTTCTATAGGCATGCAGTTCTAAGAAAGAAGCTTTGTTCATGGAATCTACATTTAGGTTTAGGCACAGATAAAGAGTGGGGGAAATTAAGAGTAAAAGAAAAAAAATGTTGATGATGATGGGTTCTCCATATTAGTTATTACATGGGAATTGATAGAAACAGATGTGACATCATATGGCTCAAAGAGAGTGAGTGAGAAAAGTTGTCAGTTCGATTGAAAGCCCATGTGTGCAAACATGCATTTGTAAAATGTCCCGGTAAGATTCAAGCAGTAATTATCAATCTCTCTCTGTCTAGTTAATGGTTTGTATCAAGAACAAAGCAAATAAACCTCTCTTGTCTTCTATGGTTTTGTCATGACTTGTTGCTTTTCTTAAAAAAAACCCAAAAAAACTTAATTGCAATCTAGCAAGAATACAAAAGGTGCATACAGGAGTAAGCAGTACAAAGTAAGATTATAATTTTGATTGCCAGTTCAGTTGGAAGCATACTTGTTTATTTTTAAATAATTAAATAGAGATTACCGCCACCCCTCCCCCCTCTCTCTATCCCACTCTACTGGTTAGTGATATGGAACAAAGATCAAGCTAAATAAACCTCCTCTGTCTTTCAATGAGTTTTGTACTTTTTCGAAATATGAACTTAATTTCAGACAACATTTCCTCAGTCTGACAAGATTGCTTATAGGCATGTTGTAACATCACGATCGGTGGAGTTAAAAAAAATAAATACGACTTCAAGGTCAAAAACTTGACAACAATATATGAGTGTACACCTTTCGTCAAAAAACCAACACACGGCAGATGATGGCAGAATTTTCTAGCCTATTCTTTGGAAAAAGTGACGTTATAGTCAACATACTCACCAGGTTAACTGATTTTGTGTTATGGACAGCTACTCCATTTAAGAGGTATTATATATGTTTGGGATACAAGTTCCTTGCTTTTTGGTAATTCAAAAAATGTAAAATTCTGCTTTTTTTAATAAGAAAGAACAAAGTTTCAGGAGGAAGTTTGCCTGATTTTCTATTTGTTTTCTTGCAAATTTCACCTTTTTTAATAAGAAAAAGCAAAACCACTGGAACTTAATGTCTTAATTTTTCCCCATTTGGCTCAATATTATTTTTCTTCTTTCTTCCCCCTCCCTCCTTTTATCTTTCTTCCCCCTCCCTCCTTTTATCTTTCTTCCCCCTCCCTCCTTTTATCTTTCTTCCCCCTCCCTCCTTTTATCTTTCTTCCCCCTCCCTCCTTTTATCTTTCTTCCCCCTCCCTCCTTTTATCTTTCTTCCCCCTCCCTCCTTTTATCTTTCTTCCCCCTCCCTCCTTTTATCTTTCTTCCCCCTCCCTCCTTTTATCTTTCTTCCCCCTCCCTCCTTTTATCTTTCTTCCCCCTCCCTCCTTTTATCTTTCTTCCCCTTCCCTCCTTTTATCTTTCTTCCCCTTCCCTCCTTTTATCTTTCTTCCCCCTCCCTCCTTTTATCTTTCTTCCCCCTCCCTCCTTTTATCTTTCTTCCCCCTCCCTCCTTTTATCTTTCTTCCCCCTCCCTCCTTTTATCTTTCTTCCCCCTCCCTCCTTTTATCTTTCTTCCCCCTCCCTCCTTTTATCTTTCTTCCCCTTCCCTCCTTTTATCTTTCTTCCCCTTCCCTCCTTTTATCTTTCTTCCCCCTCCCTCCTTTTATCTTTCTTCCCCCTCCCTCCTTTTATCTTTCTTCCCCCTCCCTCCTTTTATCTTTCTTCCCCCTCCCTCCTTTTATCTTTCTTCCCCCTCCCTCCTTTTATCTTTCTTCCCCCTCCCTCCTTTTATCTTTCTTCCCCCTCCCTCCTTTTATCTTTCTTCCCCCTCCCTCCTTTTATCTTTCTTCCCCCTCCCTCCTTTTATCTTTCTTCCCCCTCCCTCCTTTTATCTTTCTTCCCCCTCCCTCCTTTTATCTTTCTTCCCCCTCCCTCCTTTTATCTTTCTTCCCCCTCCCTCCTTTTATCTTTCTTCCCCCTCCCTCCTTTTATCTTTCTTCCCCCTCCCTCCTTTTATTTTTCTTCCTCCTTCCATCTTTCTTCCCTCTCCCTCCTTCTTTTTTATCTTTCTTCCACTTCCCCATCATGTTTTGTCTTATTTTGTTTCGTCTCCCTTCCATCTCTCTGTAGATGTTTTGTTGTCTATGATTCTATGAGATCAGGCTGTTTGAAGATATTGACTTCATGACTTAAATGCACCAATTTGATTTATTGTTTTTTGTCCTTTTTTGCACAAAACTCAATCATGTTCTGCAAAATCAATTTCTATGTTATACAATTCCAACTGAATTTCTTATAGTTTTGGATTTGCTCTATCAATGTACTATAATTTGATATGACTTTAAAAGATCAGGATGGCTTCTACAGGGTGGGGCAGAGCAACTTATTTAGAATACCAATTAAATTTAAATAAGCAAGTTGTTCTGCCCCATCCTGTACATGTTATATCACAGACGATATAATTCTAACAATCATAATAGATAATGTTTTGAATAACAAATAGGAGTTATTGTTGCTATTTATTTACCTCCTCACGAGGGCAGAGTTAGACACAAGGTCGGTTTTTAATGTGGGGAAGATCCAGCTCCCCAAAAAGCAGCACTCTGGATAGGAACAAAAATAAAAAATTATCTAAACGGATTTCTCTTCCACTGACCAAGGACAGAAAAAGTGAAGTGTAGTATCAGAACAGATACTACACTTTACTCTTAGCCAAAAGGCCAAACAACTAAAATATGTGGTGTGAGATTATACCACCATATTCTCTTCAGGTGAAAGGCTCTGACACCTGAAGAATTATCTTCATTTCTTGACTGAACTACAAAGAAACCTGTTCCTTTCATCTAGTTATCTGTATACTAGTAAAACTCTTCTTTATTTGTTTGGGTCACGGGTTGTCTACTGGTTCTAATATACCATTTTTTTTTTGTACTGTTTGGTCACCCCCCTTACTTGTTATTGTTGCACCATGTTATTGGCACTAAAATAACATGCATCACTGTAGTTTATTTAGAAAAATGATTTAGTCCTGTCAAAACAACTGTTAAAATGGAGACCTTTTTCAGTGATGATCGAAAAATAAAAATCATCATGGAGAAATAGGTCACATTTTTTTATTGAAAAAATAAAGAGTTGTTTCTCTTACAACTAAAATTTTATTCATTTCTGTGTAAGTTTAAAAAATGTGCAAACATATAAAAATGTGAAAACTAAAATGAGTTTACTGGATTCTGGGCAACGCCGGGTAGATGCAGTTGATGTTAAATGCTGATGCATTTGTTTTTATGGTTTTTATTTTAAAATTTTCTTTTATCAAAATTTTTTTTTTAAGCTCGGCGTTTGGAGAGGATTGTGAAAAATATCTTAGAAGACATGTCGGAGGACAAGGCCCAGCTGAAAACCCTTGTGACTGGCAAAAGAGTGGATCTTGCGGAGGAATTAAGTAAGTTTTTATAAATTCTGATCCAAATCCGTTCTACTTTGGGTCACAAACACTTCCACTATTTGACTTTGCTTTTGTCTCAGATGTAAGGCCTCCTATTTTTTTAACTCCAAAACTAAAATATTGAGCTAGGAAGACAGGGGTCGCAAGGAAATTTTTGCGCTCCAGAATAAATTTTGTACATAGTCACCAGCATTCTTAATGCACTTTTGTTAAAAAAATTAAATTACGCATCTCTGCTTCTGATGCACATCCATGACAGGGATTGCTTTCTTGGACTTTCACACCGTCAATATCTGCAACAGAGAGATGAAAATTTCAGATCATGAATGCATAAGTTTAATCATGATGACAATGCAATTTGCAATCTCCTCTGATCCGTTCAGGCAAAATAAAAAATAAGAGGCATTACTTTTGGAACGACTTTCATATCTGTAGTTTTATTTGTATTTTGGGTGAAAACAGAGTCACTCTTTCTGCAAATGCTGACAAAGTGACTAGTTGAAGCAAAGCAAGATGAGAGAGGGTGGAAGAAATGGAAAATGAGAGATGAATGACTTGTTCAGTTAATTACAAATTACAGCTAATTAGAACAATTAAAATGGATTTCTTTTTTAAAAACGTGACTCAATCCCAGAACTAAGGTCTTGAATTAGAAGCCATGTTTAATTTCAGAAGAGTTCCCGATGCGTAGTTATTCTATAAGATTCCTGGAGATGAAGAATTTTCAGTGGGTAGCTGTTCTGTACAGGTCCTGGACTTTATAATTTTGCAGGCAAAGAGCAAAATATCCTTCTCGTGTTGAGATGAAAAAATATGTGCTGGAATGCTAAAAGATTTGATTTTTATGAGCAATTCTGGTTTCTGATTGGTTGATAGCAGAACGTGGTTCAATTTGATTGGTCAATCCTTAAAAGCAGCGTTTATAAATAGAATCTCCCAACTTTGAGGGCGCATACGCCATTAATTATCAAAAATATTGCAACATAAATTATATTTTAAATTGTACATTGTCTGATTAAAGTAGGTTGAAAAAAGTAAAAAAACAGAAAAAACAATATGTATAAAAAAAGAGATATTTCTATAAGAAAATGACTTGAGGAAAAATGGTGAATAAACTGAGAATAATAAAATAATAAGAGAAAATAATAAAAATAATAATGATAATAATAATAATCAATAATAAATAATAATAATAAATGAGAAGAAAAGAAAATAGTAAAAAAAAAAATAATTATCTATATATATAAAAGGCAAAATGTGTGTGAACATTTCGTGTATGTCTTCAAAAGGCTTTTCTCGCACACGGTTCCGATGTCGTTACGATCGCTTACAACTGTTTATATGGGTCCTAAATAATAATATGTACGATTTGGGAAAGTGCGTCGCATCTAGATTTATTTAGGTCGACTTTTACAAAATTATTGCTATTTTGGTTTCTCGCATGTTGATGAGGCTTTTTTTTTTTTTTTTTTTTAACCCCTCCCCCCTCCCCTCCCGGAGTTTTGATTTACCTCAAGACACCCGGCATCGCTGGGTACCCCCCCACTAGTCTATATATATAAAAGGCAAAATGTGTGTGACCATTTCGTGTATGTCTTCAAAAGGCTTTTCTCGCACACGCTCCCGGGGGTCGTTACTATCGCTTAAAACTGTGTATATAGGTCCTATATAATAATATCTAGGAATTAGGAAAGCGCGTAGCGTATAGATTTATTTATGTCGATTTTTACAAAATTATTGCTATTTTGGCTTCTCGCGTGTTGATTGAGTGAAACTAAACTCAAACGAGGTCTTCGCGGCATTGCGCCTGGAAAAACGTCCAGAAGCAATCAGCTTTGATCAATCTTGTATATCAGATTCTTGTATATCAGACAGTCAAATTTTGATAAACAAACTCAGACGCTGCGTGACTTCTATTTGACCTTCTTAATTAGGTCAAATGGAAGCAGCAAACTTAACTTTTATTACGCACGCCTGTTTTTATAGTTACATAAATAAATTTAAACATGTCTACGCTGTATGTCGCGGTGGCCCAATGGTAACCTCGCACGTTTTTTTTTTTCACATTAATTTCCAACTCAAGGGTACGGGTTCGATTCTCATACTCACCTACCAAAACATTTTTTTATTATTATTTAACCCCCCCCCCCCCCGAGTTTTGATTTACCTCAAGACACCAAGGCATCGCCGGGTACCCCCTGCTAGTATATATATAAAAGCGAAAATGTATGTATGTGTGTTCGGTTTTTGTGTATGTCCGTAAAAAGCTTTTTTCGCTGGACTTTTCGGTCGGCTCATTCCTTAAAACTTTTTTTATCACATCTAAATTATAATATATATGAGTTATGAACGGGGGTCGCCTGTCTATTTAATTTGCCCGACTGTCACGCGTTATTTTTTCCAGATTTTTTAATCGTCCCGTGTATCTTTCGCTTTTCAGTATAAAACAAGCAAAAACTGGCTTGCAGCCGCGTCATGTTTCAAGGTCAAACATCACGCGACTTAAGTTTCTCGCACCTGTTAATTTCATTTTATAAACGTTAAATTAAGAGGTTTTTCATTCCTCCTCGCTCGTGGCCGAGATGGCTAAGTCCCAGGGTTTTTTTCCCATTTCGTTTCCATCTCCACATCAAAGGTTCGGGGTTCAAGCCTACTTTCCTACTAAAACTTTTTTTTTCTTTTACACCTCCAAACACCTGGCCAACGTTTTTTTTTTTAAAACAGGGTTGTTTTGACCCCTCCCCCCCAACACACACACACCTACAAATACCCGGGCCATGCCGGGTACCCCCCGCTAGTAAATAATAAAAGAAAATAATAATAAATAATAATAATGATGAATAAAAACTATAATAATAAAATAATAAAGGAAAATAATAATAAAAATAAAGAAAATAATAATAAAAATAAAAATAATAATAAAAATAATAATAAAAATAATAATAAAAATAATAATAATAATAAAGAAAATAATAATAATAATAAAAATAATAATAAAAATAATAATAATAAAATAATAATAAAAGAATAAAAAAAGATTCAGTTTTTGTCCAGAACTTCTCCTATATATGAAAAAAAAAAAAAAAGAAACTAAAGAAAATATCATACACAAAAAAATCACATAAATTGATCAAGTAGTTTAGACCCAAAATTGGCGGAGGAGTTTGCTAGAGTTTGCAAATGTCAACTCTTTCAATTTCGACTTCTTGGTAGCCAAATTTTCGGCCAAAAACTGATTAAAAAGGTTGCCTTATGTCTGAATACACTTTATGTCAAAATTCAAATGTTTAGACCAAAAATTGGCTGAGAGTTCAAATTTTTTAAAACTTTGACCCCAATTTTGACATCTTAACATTTATTGTTTTGGGCTCAAATCAAATTAAAAAGTTTAATCCATGTCCAAGTAACCTACATCTAAAATTTCAAGTGTTTAGACCCAAAATTGGCGGAGGAGTTTAGTAGAGTTTACAAAGGTTAAATCGTTGAACTTTGACCCCATGACAGCCAAATTTCTGTCCGAAGACCGATTAAAAAGATTTGCCCAAATCTCAATGCCCCTTATGTCAAATGTCAAATCTTTGGTCTGTAGACTGAAAATTGACAAAGTAATTTGCGTGGGAAATGTACACACACAGACAGACAGACACAGAGAGACAATTTCACTTTTATAGATATATAGATTTCTTAAGGTGAATTCTGGACAAGCACTAAAGATTCTTCTTGTAATTGTTCAAATTTTTTGTTTTAGATCCGTTAATTATCTTTTCTTTTTTCTTTTTTCCAGAACGTGTGCGTCAAATTCAGGAGAAATTAGAAGAATTTATACAAGCTTTGAATAAAGAGAAATGATGTTTTTTTTATCCTTAAATAATCGTTTAAAATATATTTTTTTTAAAATTCTCTTCCTAATGTTTTGCCGACGACGTGTGCGCGTTGTACTGTTGTTTTGTTGCCGCATTCTCTTGCACCTGCGTCAGTGTGGCTGCAACCAGACTGTCAGGGTCCCATCCCCTGCCATCTGTACAGTTGCTATAACAGCCCCATGTGACCAACTTGCAAATTAATGTAGAACACTTATCAACTAGGAACTAGGAACGATCACCTGTGGATTGTCGTAGCCCTTGAGAAATCCTTTCTTTTTTTTTTTGTTTTCAATTCTTTAATGTTGTCAGCATTTTCTATCAGTGTGTTACCATTATTGTGTGAGTCCTGATTTAAATGACACCGAAGGACGATGCAAATTGCAAAAAAAAAAATAGTAAAAACCAAGGCGCTCGAAAAAGTGGTGACAGCAGGAATGAGGCAAAAGGTGCTTATTCAGATTGGCACTTATGGCGGCAATTAGAAATAAAGAAAATACAGAAATGATGTACGTACTAGTCATGTAAAAATGATGAAATATCCAAAAAGTCTTGTAATTTTATCAAGTAGTTGATTTTTTTTATTCAAGCAAATCCATTTTAACAACTAAGAATTGTAATGTTTTTGTCGGCCATTACTGAATCTGATGAAATGAATAAGGGAGACAACTCAAATCGAAATACTGAGGGTGAAAAATAAGCCTCAGCTTCAATGCAGTTTAGTAGTAACATCGCTAAAAACTCTAAATTTTGATTTTCTTAATTTAAAAACAAACTACTTGATCTTTTTTGTTTGGAATATGACATTTTCATTCTGTAGAGAGTATGTACACGATAAAAATATTTTTTTCATTTTGTTTATCGCCATAAGTGCCGATTGGAACTAGCATCAATAACAAAAAAAATTTTAATTTATCACGTCAGCAGATTTAGGTTGTTGAAAAGGAAAAAAAAAATGTTTAATTTAAAAATGCCAACTTTTTTTAAAAATCTAATTAAAATTTTTGGATTGCGTGTAAATTCATTGCCATGTTTATCAGTGCACGTGAAAATAATGGATTTAGCACCACTCTACATCTGCTGATGCTTAAACGTGCAGTGCTAAATCTGTTCCTTTCAGCTGCTGTGATAAGTGGAGAACCAAATTTACACAGGGTGTAATTTTTTTTCAAACAGAAAAAAAATGTTTGTGTGGGGTGGGGGTGGGATTGAACAAAGCATCAAAAACAAAGTCATGTGATATGTGACACTTCAAACTCGTAAAAAAAAAATGTGCAAAAAAATTGCATGTGCAGAATCTTCAGATAGACTTCTATTTGAGTCTGTGACTCGAGTTAGAAAAACTTAGTTGTCTTTAGAAGATCTTTGAGTCTGTTATGAGAGAAGCTCGCTCACATTTTGGAAATTAAAAAAAATAAAAATGAAAATGAATTTTCTTTTTGTTATTTTTTTTGTGTTGTTAAATTTATTATTTGATTTAGAATAAATACATTTTTCGCAAAAATTTGTTTTTGTTGCTATTTTCTAAAAATATTTTTTTCAATGTTTTTTAAAATATTTAAAAAAATATTTTTTTAATAGTAAAAAAATATTTAAAAAAATATTTTTTTAAATGTTTTTTAAAATATTTAAAAAAATATTTTTTTAATATTAAAAAAATATTTAAAAAAATATTTCTTAAAAATATTTAAAAAAAATATTTTTTATTTAAAATAATATTTTTTTAAATATTTAGAAAAAATATTTTTTTAAATATTTAGAAAAAATATTTTTTTTTAATATTTAAAAAAATATTCTTTTTAATATTTAAAAAAAATATTTTCTCTTTTTTTCTACTTGATTCTCTTTTGAACATTCTTTTTTACCTTTTTATTTGTTGCCCTTTTTTTTAAATCTTTTTATTTGTTGCTCTTTTTTGTAATCTTTACCCTTTTAGTTTTCTTTTCCTTTTTTATCTTTTCTTTTTGCTTTTTTTTTACTTTTGTCTTTGTTACCCTTTTTTTTTTTTTAAATCTTTTTTGCCCTATTTCATTTTTTGTCGTCTTGTTTTTTTATCTTTTTTTTTTTATCTTTTTGCTAATTTCTTTTTTGTCCCTTTTCGTTTTTTCCCTTTTTTTCTCAGTTGCTCCCTTTTATTTTTAATCTTTTTTTTTTTTTACCTTTTATGCCTTTTTGTTTTATTTTTAGTTTTTCTTTTCTTTTTTTATTTCGTTAAGTTTGTTTCTCTATTTTTCCTATTTTAGTTTTCCTTTTTCTTTTTATTTTTTTTGTCTTATTTTTATTTTTTCCCACTAGTTTCTGTTTTGTTCATTTTGCCATTTTTTGCTATTTTTCTTTTTATACCTTTGTTTAACTGTTTGTCTTTATTAGCCGTTTTTTTTCTTGCGCAAAATAGCTTTAATTTAAATAAATAAAAATTAACTTTTGCCTTTTAAACTAAATAAATGAATAAATAAAACATTACATTAAAATGTTCTTGCTTGTATTTTTTCTATTTTTGTCTCAAATGCAATCATGTTTTCAAAATATTGTATCATTTTTCTTTAATCTTTTAATGAATATCTCTAGTTTTTCTTTTTTTCTTTGATGTCTTATGATGATGATGATGATTCTATGTTCAAATCATGTTTATGGCCGTCTGTCTGTATTTACCTTCTATTGATTTTTGTTATTTTTAAAAGTTTAATGACTATTTGACGTTATTGATTTAATTGGTTTATGTCATTTTTTTTTAAAATTCATTTATTCATATGTTTTTATTTGTTTTTATTTTTATTTATTTGTTTTTATTATTTATTGTTTGCTTATTTGTTTTTATTTTTATTTTATTTTTATATTATTTATTATTTGCTTGTTTTTATTTTTATTTATTTGTTTTTTATTTATTATTTGCTTATTTGTTTTTGTTTTTATTTATTTTTATTTTATTTTTATATTATTTATTATTTGCTTGTTTTTATTTTTATTTATTTGTTTTTTATTTATTGTTTGCTTATTTGTTTTTGTTTTTATTTGTTTTTATTTTATTTTTATATTTATTATTTGCTTGTTTTTATTTTTATTTGTTTTTATTTTATTTTTATATTATTTATTTGCTTATTTGTTTGTTTTTATTTTTATTTATTTGTTTTATATATGTGTTTTCATTTTATTCATTTTTGAGATGTTATGTATGTGTTAAACAAAAAATGTGGATTCTAATTCTTATCTGTGAGCCATTTCTGGGTGCAATTCTAGCAATCAAAAAAGCTCTACTTTTGAAACGACCCTTGACCCTCGTATATAAGGAAATAGAAAAACTGATTTCGTCTTTTATTGTTCAAAAATTTTCTCAAGATAATTGTTTTTTGTTTTTTTTTAAATAGACAAAACTTTAATATTCAAAATCTATAATACAACTATATGAAGCGGAATAAAAAAAAAAACCATTCTTCCAACATCATGGACGCACCACATATTTCAAATTCCAATTCAAACGATCTGGTTGGAATTAAAATGAGTGACGTTTTGCGCTCCAGAATTAAAATGAGTGACGTTTTGCGCTCCAGAATTTATTTTTTCTACATAGTCAACACCATTCTCAATACACTTTTGCTAACGATAGGGTGGTGGCTGTGCATGGGTGTCTGGAGCTTGCTTTGTCACTCACATCTCTGTTGCAACTCTGAAATCGACAAACCTATCTCTGAACTGTGCTGACATCAACTGTATCGGCTTCGCAAATATTCCACGAATGCTGGTAAATGTTGATCGGTTCAATTTTTCTGTATGGAGTAATTCAATGACACATCTCCGCTTCTTCCATCTAAAATAGGTTATCTGCTTTGCTGATTTTCATTTTAAGGTGATTATTTAAAAATGTTTCAGATTAGATTACATATTTTATAACATTGCCAATAACATGGAACGACAATAACAAATAATTGGTTAGTTAGAAGTAAAGTTTCATTTGTCAGCTTAAATGCTATTTGGGTCTGACTTTGAGAATTTGACAAGATAACTACAAGGATCGTTTTAAAAGTAAAGCCTTTTTTTTTTTTTTTTTAATTCAAAAAATTGGAGAGCTACAAAGACGGGAGTGATACCATTAAAACGAGTTACCTTTTGTACCTCAGAATTTATTTTTCTACATAGTCACCACCATTCTTAATGCACTTTTGCCAGGAATTTAATGACACATCTATGCTTCTGACGCATGTCCATGACAAGTGCCACTTTCTTAGAATTTCACAGTCAATATCTGCAACAGAGAGATGTAAGTTTTGGCTCATGAATGCATAAGTTTAGTTATCATAACAATGCAATTTGCAATCCCCTCTGATCCATTCAGGTGGAATAAAACAATGGAAACATTACTTTTGGAACGCCATCATCATGAGTCGCATCTTTTGCTTAATACGGATTGCGAACCCACGTGACTTATTTTTTGCCATTCCTTCCGATCCAGGGCGAGTTGGTTGATGGATGCCCAACAGTTGAGAAATGTCCAATCAAAACCATTTTCTCTCCATCTTCTTCTTGGCTTTCCTCCATCTCTTTTGCCTTCTAACATACCTTCAAATCATAACTTTGACAGGCCAGTGGTTGATCGTTTGACATGGCCAAAAAGTTTGTAGTATTTATCGCTTACATAGAAATAATAATGCACCATCATCACACGTGTGCGTGTTAGATGTGTACAATAAAGAATATTTGTTTTGATATTTGTTTCGATGGCCTTTAACTCAGAAATCAATGACTTTTATTACAAAATTTTATTTCTACCCAGAATATTTTATATATACATGTGATTATTTATTAAAAAAAACAAAAAAAAAAAAAACGAAAAGAAAAATTTTATTCGGGAATCTTAAGTAGAACGACCCCCGGTGTGTGTGTGTGTGGTATTATGGTGAATGTGAACTCTAGCTAGAATCAGCATAGACTACCCAAAGTACAATGACAAGGATGACCAAAAACCCAACTTTCCCAATTTTTGAGTGACCTTGTTCTTAATTTTTGGTTTTTCTTTTTTGTTTTGTTTGTAACATTTCATGAAAAAAAATATAACTCAAACGTTACTGAACTTATGTACACATATAGAACATAATCCTAAAGTTAGGCTATTTTCCAGAACACTGTATTTGAGAAAAACAAAAAACAAAGTAATTTAATGTTAAGATTATGATGAAAGCAGTTTAGTTTAGTTTGCGTTGATTTTGTGAAAGTGTAAGGTTGTTATGTAACATAGTGTATGTGAGCGTGTGAGAAAATAGCAGCAGCAGCAAAAAATGGTTGGCTTGCGAAGAGATTAGCTGCAGCAGCCAAAAAATACACATATGCAAATTAGGAAGTGTGTGCAAGAAAAAAAATGAGAAAAAAATGCACCACATGGTCAGGAGAAAGAAAGTTAATGTCAAAGAAAATAGACATGTAAAATCGAGGACTAGAATGGGCAGGCTGTAACCGGCATGTGGTCAGAAGGAGAAACGCACACCAGGTAAAATAAACATGTGGTGTTGAAAGTAACGGTAATAAATGCTTGACCTGAATTTTTCTTTCTTTCGTTTGTTTGAAACGTTACATTACAATCTTCAACGATGTAGTTACGTTTTAACAGTCGGATCTAACACTTGTCTGAGAAAGTTGCAAGGAAACAAACAAAATGCAAAAACCAATGATTTCCAACAACACATTGCATGTTAGTTCATTTCGTTATCCATGATGTTTACAAAATCCTGCCGTCTCGACACGGGGATACGGGTTTCATCTGCCAGCAAGCACTTTTCTTCTGTCCTCGCAAGTTTTTTTTTTTTTTTTTTTTTTTTTTGGACATAGGAGTCACTACTTATCAAGGCTTGGAGGCCACTTGAGGATAAGGGTTAATGAGTGTATGGTAGTCCATAGAACAATGTAGTAATCATTAGTAGTGGAAAAATTGTGTAAATTGGATTATTTAAGGAAACAGCTCATCAAGAACTTGTTTACATTGGACTTGAAGACGACCATATTGTAGTCAGCTGGAAAGCAAGAAAATGAAAGCTAGTTCCACAGGCGTGCAGTCCTAAGAAAGAAGCTTTGTTCATGGAATCTACGTTTAGGTTTAGGCACAGATAAAGAGTGTGGGAAATTATTGATAGTGATTTCAGCTAGGCAAGTGTTTTTTTGCGAAAGTTTGGCAAAGTGGGGGGGGGATATAGATTGGAGCTCAGGCGAGTGGTGCATTTTTTCTTGTTTTTTTTCTTCTCTTCCGTTGTGACGTCACACAAGCTTGGTCATTTACATGTGCGTCATATGGCTGCTGCTGCAGAAACTAGCAGCTCTATTACAATAGAGTCGAATTTCTTTGTATTTGGTTTTATGCTGATCATATTTAATGACACTCTTAATCTGAAATGAAACACATACATCAAATCGGTTGCCAAGATTGCTGGAAAGATGGTTGGATCACTCTATTGCTCCAGTAAGTATTTACATTCCTAAAATCATATCCAAATAGCATTCACTTTTAAGTTTTGAATGCAGGGTTCAATTCTAGCCTTTTCCTTTAATAAATATTATCTTCAAACTTATTTACATCGTTCATCTAATTACTGGGATCTGTCTCCTTCCATATATAACAAGTGAACTCCAGTAAGTCTCTCACCGCTGATGCGATCCTCTATCTGTATAAGAACCAGGTGCGCCCTACAATGGCATCCTGTTGCCACATCTGGACAGGACCTGCCCAGATAGTTCAAAACTGGCTCCGAAATCTAGTAGGTGATGCCCTTTTTTCTTCCCTGCAATCTCTTTCCCACAAAAAAAAATGTTGCGAGCCTATCTGTTCTATCGCTTTTTCATGGTAAATGCTCGTCTGAACTCCAATCTGTGGTACCCCCCTTGTCAGACTTTCAGAAGAAACACTCGAATAGCCAAAACCACTATATATGATTTTCCCCATTCTCTATCTGTGCCTAAATGTAAACGTAGATTCCGTGAACAATGCTTCTTTCCCATAACTGCCCCCCTTGGAACATTGTTCTATTGACATGCTTCCCTGCTAAATACAACATGGTAGCCTTCAAATCTAATGTAAACAAGTTTCTGTTAACTCGTCCTCATAAATAACCAAATTTCACCCAATTTACATAATTAATGATTACTTTTATTACCACCTTACATCCATTAAGCCTTATCATCAAGTGGCCTTCGGACCTTGATAAGTGGTGATCCCCAAGTAAATAAAAAAAAATTGGTTTATTGTATTTGTTAACTGAAATAAAAATGGCTAACATTTTTAGAGTGTA
The DNA here is from genome assembly GCF_053919585.1 of Euprymna scolopes. Lineage (NCBI taxonomy): Eukaryota > Metazoa > Mollusca > Cephalopoda > Sepiida > Sepiolidae > Euprymna > Euprymna scolopes. The sequence continues at coordinate 125,192,821 of NC_136499.1, read as the reverse complement.
TGTAGATCTTTCTTCTGAGACCCATGGCTTTTATATTGGTTTGGTGTCAATTTTTCATAGTTTTTTAATGCATAGGTTTGTTTACAAGATGATAGACAAAACGCATTTTTGGTAGAAAAACAACAGACGAAGACAACAGTTTACAAATATAAATGGTTCTTTATTCATACCAGCTGGATGATTGATTATTGTCAGGGATTCAAGCTTTTCCAATTACATTGTCTTATCTTCCCTCCTCTCACCTCAAAGAGGGTATCAGCTCCCAGTGTGTTCGACTTGATTCTCTGACTGTGACTCTGTGACTCTCTAACCTCGAGCCCTGTCTCAATATATTGAAAATCTTTCTTTATGATGTCAAAGCATGCTTCGCTACATGAAATTTATTCACGTGGATTTTACCTTTGTCTGTTCAAACACACTTTTGGCAAACAAATTTGAATTGTTCAATATCCAACCTACATGTTAATCATTATTTCTAAACTCGTATTGTTCATTCTTTTAATTGACATATTTAATATCCAGTTCTTTCTAAAAGAATGAACAATCGACTGCATTACTAAATTAAATATTTATCTCTGACATAAATAATATTTAGTTATTTCCAAGAACAATGACAATCATTCTATATTTCTACGATTTCAATATGTATTCTTTTTTAACTTTTCTTACTGGGTTCGAATCTAACTTTTTCCAAATCTCATTTTCAAACTTATCTTGTTTGCGTTCTTACTTACTGGGGTCTATCCCTTTTCATAACATTATTTAGATGAAAAAAAAAATTATTTGGTTCAAAAACTTAAAATATTTCAATGTTTTAGCGATCGAGGCAAAAATGACGGTGAATGGTGTGGTTTTGGAAATTTAAAATTCTATTAAAAATAGTAGAGAAAGATTTATATTATTCGGCTTTTCATGCAATAAAATTCAGGATTTTATTTTTCTGGAAAAAAAAGTTGCTCAAGAATAATGGATTTTAATTCGTTTTTTTATTTATTTTTAATTAAAAAAATTTTTTTTATTAAAATCACATGAGGACAGAGTACAAAATAGACTTCGTGGCTTAGTGGGGGATGCCCTTTTCTCTTCCCTGCAACCACCTCTCTCCCACAGAAGAGACGTTGCAAGCCTGTCCTTGTTTTATTGTTATTTCCATGGCAGGTGCTCGTCTGAACTCCAATCTCTAGTCCCCCCCTCGCCAATCTTTCACGAAAAACACCCGTCTAGCCGAATCCACTGTGAAAAATTTCCCCCACTCTTTATCTAAATCAAAACGTGGATTCCATGAACAAAGCTTCTTTCTTAGAACTGTGGAACTCTGTTCCGTCTGCCCGCTTCCCACCTGACTACAACTTAGATGTGTTCAAGTTAGCAACGTTAACAAATTCCTAATGAACCGCCCCCTTAAGTAAACACTTCATCAAATCTCCACACTAACGTAATGTACTTGCAATAACCCTTATCCCTGAGTGGCTTCCTGGCCTTGATAAGTGGTGACCACTGTGTAAAAAAATAAAAAAGAAAGTTTTTTTCTTTCACTTTATGGTTGTGCCTTCCATAACGGGTACGTACAATACAACCTTTTTTTCTCAATATTTTCATTTTTTAATGTCTTGATTAAGCTGTAAAAGTACCCAAAAAGCTAAAATACAGAAATTCCTTAGGAAGGAACGAACAACGATGGAAATTAGGCATGTAAACTAGTTTCCCCCACTCTTTATCTGTGCCTAAACCTAAGCGTAGATTCCATGAACAAAGCTTCTTTCTTAGAACTGCACACCTGTGGAATTGTCTTCCGTTTTTCTGCTTTCCAGCTGACTACAATATGGTTGTCTTCAAGTCTAACGTAAACAAGTTTTTGATGAGCCGTTCCATATAAGTTAACCGAATTTACCGAATCTCCATTACTAACGATTACTATATTGTCCAATTTCTACTGTACACTCTTTAACCCTTATCCTCGAGTGGCCTCTTGGCCTTGATAAGTGGTGATGCCTATGTAAAAAAAAAAAATGTAATACAGCACTATTACAAAGTTAGTACTACACATAAAGAACATAATCCCGATGTTGTTTGCAAACATTCTGCACTGAATCAGCATAATTACGTTTTCCTTACCCCCTCGCCCTTACACACTTTTCTGAAGTGATAATTTTCCTGTTGAAACTATTTTAATCTCATTTGTAAAGACAGAAAAGTGAAACTGTCCGTGTTGAACATTTATGTTGTTATAATTACTGTCTAGAACTGCAGACGATTAAAAGATGGCTGCCAATTAAACTGTCAACTTATGTTTGGACTATCCACGTGTTTTCAATGGAATTTTTATGCCCGAATTCACACACACACCTTCCATAAAAGCATATATAAAAAAAGCTTCCCAGTCAAGGCAAATTATTTCACTGTTACCATACTGAATTATCAGTAATTTTCCAAAAGTAAAGCCTCCTATTTTTTTTTTTTAACTAAAAAAAGTTGAAGAGCTACGAAGACATGAGTAGTGCCATTAAAACGAGCGACTGTTTGTGTTTTATTTTTCTTCATGGTCATCACCCTTCTTAATGCACTTTTGCCAGCAATGAATGATGGCTGTGCATGGACATCTGGATCGCGTTTTTCACAGGATCATTACAAAATAATTCTTCATATTTATTTTTAATGCAAATAGTTGAAGAGCTACGAAAACTAGAGTGGTACCATTAAAACGAGCAATCTTTTGTGCTCCAGAATGTAGTTTTCTACATAGTCCTCACAATTCTCAATGTATTCAATGCTAGGAATTCAATAACACACCTTTTTCTCTGACGCACGTCCATGACAAGGGTTGCTTCATCAGAGTCTCATCCCGCCTATATCTGAAACAGAGAGATGAAATTTCAGGTCATGAATGCATAAATTCTGTCACCATAACAATGCAATTTGCGTTTACCTATGAAGAAGTAATCGGTGTACTGAACGCTACATACATAAAGCCCCAAAATTAGATATTTTCTAGACACCTACTTTCAACTCGCCGACAAGAATAAGCCGAAACATTGGACCATTTCCTTAAAAGCCTTCGGACACTGGACAAAGATTGCAACTTCTGCCTAATGACGGCATTACAGGCCCAAGACAACACATTTTGGATGCCTTCATTAATGGCTTACGTAATACTCAGGTAAGACAATGTCTTCTTGAGAATAAGACCCTTACACTTAGAACAACTTACGAGCAAGCCTACACTTTCGAATGTGCCATACAGCAGTCTAGTTCTTATTTACACCCGGACACCGTGGGTGCTGCTCTAAACCCACCTGTTCCTACTGTCCCCTCCCCCATGACGATAGTTCGATGAAGCTTCAAGAACAATCAGTCACTGCCGCTTTAAAAAGGGATACCTGCCCTTTTTGTGGCTTATCTAAACACCTATGAGTTTCATGCCCTGCCAGAGATACTCCTTGTCATAAACGTGGAAAACTTTGTCATTTTTCAAAGGTATGCAAGTCTTCTAAAACCGTATACAAAGCTACTCGGAAAAATACATCTGCAAATTTAGCCGCCTCTCCTGACTGCCTTTCAAAAACTATTGTAAAAGTGAAAATTAACGAGAGATCTACGAATGCTTTGCTCAATACTGGGAGCTCAGAAAATTTTATTAAAGAAAGCTTGGTAAAACCCAACAAATTGTATTTTGTCCCCCTCCCCAGCAGAGTAACAATGACAAATGCGTCATTGTCTGCACAAGTAAATGGTTATTGTTTGGTGGACTTACTATTTAATAATTTGCAAAGATGCGATAGAGGTAAAGTGATCTCGCTTGTTTCCTTTTCGTTATAAATGAAATGTTTTTTTTTTTCCATAATGTTTTATTGTTAAAGTGTTTTTTATTTAATAAGTCTGAAGAAAGGCCATTCTCGTGAAGATTTTCAAACGGCATAATGTTTGAATTTGTCCAAATAGTCTTGAAACAATAGTAACTAAGAATGAAATACACTTTTTGTTGCTATCAACCCATTCTTTGACATCTTGGTTTTTGTTAAAACGATATATATATATATATATCTTCTTCTATAATATAAAGCTGAATGTGTGTGTGTCTGGTCACGAATAGGCTCCTATATGGTTGACTATTTTAAAAAAACTGATTACATATAATGATAGAAGATGTATCGAGACACAGGAATGGGTATGTTTAATCTGGCAGAATGGTGGTTCATTAAAATTGTGGGGTCTGCGTTCGCGCCTGGTCCACAAAGTATAGAAATAAAAAATTTAAAAATTAAAAAAAAAACGTTTACAAGTGTTTTTGATATAGATGTACATAAGAATACTTTGATAAGTATATTTTAACTTAAATAGGGATGGTATAATAAAATTGTGGGGTCTGCGTTCGCACCTGGCCTCCATAGAATGGAAATAGGCACAAACTTTAATAAAGACTTTTCATATCTATCTGCGTAAGTATACTTTGATAATTATGTTTCAATTTGAAGAAATATGGTATAATAAAATTATGGGGTGTTCGTTCGCGCCTGACCTCCATAGAATGTAAATATGTCACAAAGTTTAACAAGGTTTTTTAATATAGATTCACAGAATATTGTGATAAGTGTTTCAGTGTGAACAGGTATGGTATAATAAATTATGGGGTCTATCTATTTTATTTTTACTTTCATCATATTTTGCTTTGGTTTTGATACCCCCAAATTCAACCCAAATTTACAACCCTTCGTTTTCATAACCTATCATACTTTCATAAATCAGAGTTCATTTTCTGTAGGCTGTTTTTGAACCCAGTCAATATATATAAAGAGAGAAAGATCGAGGGACAGGGGAAATGTGTGTGGGAGTGAGAGAAATCGTTAATGTCAGCACGTTTCATATTCTAACGAAATGTTCTACTTTTATCAATTGATCGCAATACACCAGAATACGTTTGAATATAATATACGTTTTCCTAAAATTGTTAGAAATTAATTTCATCTTAAATTTTCAAATGACAATTACTTTTAAAACAACCTTCGTAAGAGAAAGAACAACCAAACAAAGTTAAAAAATATTTCTCATCAAGCCTGACAGCACCTGTTTCGTAGCCCATAATCATAAGTTTATATTACAAATTTCAGGGTGTTGATCATCGTACAGTTTATTTCCTTAAGTATGTTGGCATGCACAATTCTTGAGAGCACCTGTTTCGTAGCGCATAATCATTCACGTAATTATTATGTTAATTACTGAATTTATTTCGCCCTTAACTCATCAGAAGAAAAAGGACTTATAAATTATAAAAGAAAATAAAGGCATATGGGCATGATTACAAAATCTGAAAATTGGGAGAGAAGCTGCAACCCTTTTTCATTTTTTTTACACCATCTTTGAATATCTCTATATAAATAAAATGAACTCATTTTTTCCCGTCTGATTTTGACATTAATAGGATTAAAAATCAAGATATTTCATGCAAATATAATATGCACAAACGGCAGAACAATATCTGAGGTGTGTTATAGGCTTATTATTTCTCAAATTCCTCGATAATCTTAGATTTCTATACTTTTTCTGCTGAGAAGTCACGGCCAAAATCGGTTAAGATCAATGGAAGTGGTAAAATATTTTCTCTTTAATGAATTCTTCCTCCCCCTGCCACCACTTAACACCGTTTGGGGATCGTTCACAAGGAACAGTTGAGAAGAGAACACCGGTTTGGCTTCATAGTTCTTTCATGTGAAGCTATTTAAAATCACTAAACTAAGCTGCAGTGCTCTGTGGCGTAGTGGTTAGCGTGTTGGACAATTCACATTATATTTTCACGTTCGCGCCGACCTACCGTAGTCGTTTTTTTTTTTGTTTTTTTTTCCTAAACAACTGGAATGGACTTTTATTGGTGGCCGAACTGTTAACGTTGCAGATGTTTTTTTGTTTTGTTTGTTTTTCACACTTTATTTTCCTACTTTTACTCATGACTCCGGGTTTGATCCTTCCTACTTACCTACCATAACATTTTTTAAAACTCCCCTCCCCCGTCCCGGAAACAAACACTCGGGCAACGCCGGGTACCCCCGCTAGTATATATATATTACTTAAAGACTATATATTAGTATCTGTTTGATGTACCAATATTTCATTGGTCCAGGCATGTCTCTTCTGCAAGGAAAATTGTCTTATATTTTCAGTATTATTTGGATTCAGCGGACTACTGTTCTTATCCTGAGTGTAATTTTCACAACATTTCGCTCGATATAACCTCCGACCTTCTTCAGGTGTATCTTGTCGAACTCGGGAATGTTTCTGTTGAATTTGGAAATTTGGACAGAATATTGAGCGGAACCCTTTATTTACTTCACGTGATGCAATCCATTAATTTATGAAGCTAAATGTAACTACAGAGCATATAACAAATAAATGACAAGTTTATATTCCAAATTTCAGGGTGTTGACCATCTTACAGTTTATTTCCTTAAGTACGTTGACATGCACAATTCTTGACAGCACCTGTTTCGTAGCGCAAAATCATTCATGTAATTATTATGTCAATTATTGAATTTATTTCGCCCTTAACTCATCAGAAGAAAAAGGACTTATAAATTTTAAAAGAAAATAAATGGGCATGATTACAAAATCTGAAAATTTGGAGACAAGTTGCAACTATTATTTTTTTTTATTTTATTACGTCATCTTTGAATTTTTTAGTGTCACCAAATTTAAATTCCCCTATTAATAAATTGTATTTATTTTGATACACATTAACATAAAAATTCTTTTATTTAATCGTTTATTAATTTATTATTTATAATTATTTATAATTAGTCTATATATATTTACTTAGATAATATTGCTAACTGTAAAATCTATAATATATGTGTTTATATTTCTTTTTCTACGAAACTAATTACTTAATCTATTGATTTGTTTAAAGGAATAACCTTTGATGATTTGACCCAAATCTTATTTTATTACATATATACAAATATTTTTATTAAATTTATTTCTACATTAAACAGAATTCTTTTATTGCCAGTTAATTGGTTTTAATTAATTATTTTTAACATTAATTTGAGAGCTCGCCTTTGTTTTTCCTATCATTTGTTTATAATCCGTTAAAGGGAAATAATCAATTTCATAATGATAGGAAATTATTTCCCTTTATCCAATATAATTTTATAGATTACTAGCAGTTCAGCCCTATGTACTGTTCATAACTTTATGTGCATGTGTATATATTAAAAAGTGTGTATGTGTATATATTAAAAAGTGTGCATGTGTATATATTAAAAAGTGTGCATGTGTATATATTAAAAAGTGTGCATGTGTATATATTAAAAAGTGTGCATGTGTATATATTAAAAAGTGTGCATGTGTATATATTCAAAAGTGTGAATATGTATATATTAAAAATGTGCATGTGTATATATTAAAAAGTGTGCATGTGTATATATTAAAAAGTGTGCATGTGTATATATTAAAAAGTGTGCATGTGTATATATTAAAAAGTGTGCATGTGTATATATTAAAAAGTGTGCATGTGTATATATTAAAAAGCGTGCATGTGTATATATTAAAAAGTGTGAATATGTATATATTAAAAAGTGTGCATGTGTATATATTAAAAAGTGTGCATGTGTATATATTAAAAAGTGTGCATGTGTATATATTAAAAAGTGTGCATGTGTATATATTAAAAAGTGTGAATATGTATATATTAAAAATGTGCATGTGTATATATTAAAAAGTGTGCATGTGTATATATTAAAAAGTGTGCATGTGTATATATTAAAAAGTGTGCATGTGTATATATTAAAAAGTGTGCATGTGTATATATTAAAAAGTGTGAATATGTATATATTAAAAAGTGTGCATGTGTATATATTCAAAAGTGTGCATGTGTATATATTCAAAAGTGTGCATGTGTATATATTAAAAAGTGTGAATATGTATATATTAAAAATGTGCATGTGTATATATTAAAAAGTGTGCATGTGTATATATTAAAAAGTGTGCATGTGTATATATTAAAAAGTGTGCATGTGTATATATTAAAAAGTGTGCATGTGTATATATTAAAAAGTGTGCATGTGTATATATTAAAAAGTGTGCATGTGTATATATTAAAAAGTGTGCATGTGTATATATTAAAAAGTGTGCATGTGTATATATTAAAAAGTGTGCATGTGTATATATTAAAAAGTGTGAATATGTATATATTAAAAAGTGTGCATGTGTATATATTAAAAAGTGTGCATGTGTATATATTAAAAAGTGTGCATGTGTATATATTAAAAAGTGTGAATATGTATGTATTAAAAAGTGTGCATGTGTATATATTAAAAAGTGTGAATATGTATATATTAAAAAGTGTGCATGTGTATATATTAAAAAGTGTGTATGTGTATATATTAAAAAGTGTGCATGTGTACATATTAAAAAGTGTGCATGTGTATATATTAAAAAGTGTGAATATGTATATATTAAAAAGTGTGCATATGTATATATTAAAAAGTGTGAATATGTATATATTAAAAAGTGTGAATATGTATATATTAAAAAGTGTGAATATGTATATATTAAAAAGTGTGCATGTGTATATATTAAAAAGTGTGAATATGTATATATTAAAAAGTGTGAATATGTATATATTAAAAAGTGTGCATGTGTATATATTAAAAAGTGTGCATATGTATATATTAAAAAGTGTGTATGTGTATATATTAAAAAGTGTGCATGTGTATATATTAAAAAGTGTGCATGTGTATATATTAAAAAGTGTGCATGTGTATATATTAAAAAGTGTGCATGTGTATATATTAAAAAGTGTGCATGTGTATATATTAAAAAGTGTGCATGTGTAGATATTAAAAAGTGTGCATGTGTATATATTAAAAAGTGTGCATGTGTATATATTAAAAAGTGTGAATATGTATATATTAAAAAGTGTGAATATGTATATATTAAAAAGTGTGAATATGTATATATTAAAAAGTGTGAATATGTATATATTAAAAAGTGTGCATGTGTATATATTAAAAAGTGTGAATATGTATATATTAAAAAGTGTGAATATGTATATATTAAAAAGTGTGCATGTGTATATATTAAAAAGTGTGCATATGTATATATTAAAAAGTGTGAATATGTATATATTAAAAAGTGTGCATGTGTATATATTAAAAAGTGTGCATGTGTATATATTAAAAAGTGTGCATGTGTATATATTAAAAAGTGTGCATGTGTATATATTGAAAAGTGTGCATGTGTAGATATTAAAAAGTGTGCATGTGTAGATATTAAAAAGTGTGCATGTGTATATATTAAAAAGTGTGCATGTGTATATATTAAAAAGTGTGCATGTGTATATATTAAAAAGTGTGCATGTGTATATATTAAAAAGTGTGCATGTGTATATATTAAAAAGTGTGCATGTGTATATATTAAAAAGTGTGAATATGTATATATTAAAAATGTGCATGTGTATATATTAAAAAGTGTGCATGTGTATATATTAAAAAGTGTGCATGTGTATATATTAAAAAGTGTGCATGTGTATATATTAAAAAGTGTGCATGTGTATATATTAAAAAGTGTGAATATGTATATATTAAAAAGTGTGCATGTGTATATATTAAAAAGTGTGCATGTGTATATATTAAAAAGTGTGCATGTGTATATATTAAAAAGTGTGTATGTGTATATATTAAAAAGTGTGAATATGTATATATTAAAAAGTGTGAATATGTATATATTAAAAAGTGTGCATGTGTATATATTAAAAAGTGTGAATGTGTATATATTAAAAAGTGTGAATATGTATATATTAAAAAGTGTGAATATGTATATATAAAAAAGTGTGCATGTGTATATATTAAAAAGTGTGCATGCGTATATATTAAAAAGTGTGCATGTGTATATATTAAAAAGTGTGCATGTGTATATATTAAAAAGTGTGCATGTGTATATATTAAAAAGTGTGAATATGTATATATTAAAAAGTGTGAATATGTATATATTAAAAAGTGTGAATATGTATATATTAAAAAGTGTGAATATGTATATATAAAAAAGTGTGCATGTGTATATATTAAAAAGTGTGCATGTGTATATATTAAAAAGTGTGCATGTGTATATATTAAAAAGTGTGAATATGTATATATTAAAAAGTGTGCATGTGTATATATTAAAAAGTGTGCATGTGTATATATTAAAAAGTTTGAATATGTATATATTAAAAAGTGTGCATGTGTATATATTAAAAAGTGTGAATGTGTATATATTAAAAAGTGTGAATATGTATATATTAAAAAGTGTGCATGTGTATATATAAAAAAGTGTGCATGTGTATATATTAAAAAGTGTGCATGTGTATATATTAAAAAGTGTGAATATGTATATATTAAAAAGTGTGAATATGTATATATTAAAAAGTGTGCATGTGTATATATTAAAAAGTGTGAATATGTATATATTAAAAAGTGTGAATATGTATATATTAAAAAGTGTGCATGTGTATATATTAAAAAGTGTGCATGTGTATATATTAAAAAGTGTGAATATGTATATATTAAAAAGTGTGAATATGTATATATTAAAAAGTGTGAATATGTATATATTAAAAAGTGTGCATGTGTATATATTAAAAAGTGTGCATGTGTATATATTAAAAAGTGTGAATATGTATATATTAAAAAGTGTGAATATGTATATATAAAAAAGTGTGAATATGTATATATTAAAAAGTGTGCATGTGTATATATTAAAAAGTGTGCATGTGTATATATTAAAAAGTGTGAATATGCATATATTAAAAAGTGTGAATATGCATATATTAAAAAGTGTGAATATGTATATATTAAAAAGTGTGAATATTTATATATTAAAAAGTGTGAATATGTATATATTAAAAAGTGTGTATGTGTATATATTAAAAAGTGTGCATGTGTATATATTAAAAAGTGTGCATGTGTATATATTAAAAAGTGTGCATGTGTATATATTAAAAAGTGTGAATATGTATATATTAAAAAGTGTGAATATGTACATATTAAAAAGTGTGAATATGTATATATTAAAAAGTGTGCATGTGTATATATTAAAAAGTGTGCATGTGTATATATTAAAAAGTGTGACTATGTATATATTAAAAAGTGTGAATATGTATATATTAAAAAGTGTGCATGTGTATATATTAAAAAGTGTGAATATGTATATATTAAAAAGTGTGAATATGTATATATTAAAAAGTGTGCATGTGTATATATCAAAAAGTGTGAATATGTATATATTAAAAAGTGTGAATATGTATATATTAAAAAGTGTGAATATGTATATATTAAAAAGTGTGCATGTGTATATATCAAAAAGTGTGAATATGTATATATCAAAAAGTGTGAATATGTATATATTAAAAAGTGGGAATATGTATATATTAAAAAGTGTGAATATGTATATATTAAAAAGTGTGCATGTGTATATATTAAAAAGTGTGCATGTGTATATATTAAAAAGTGTGCATGTGTATATATTAAAAAGTGTGAATATGTATATATTAAAAAGTGTGAATATGTATATATTAAAAAGTGTGAATATGTATATATTAAAAAGTGTGCATGTGTATATATTAAAAAGTGTGCATGTGTATATATTAAAAAGTGTGAATATGTATATATTAAAAAGTGTGAATATGTATATATAAAAAAGTGTGAATATGTATATATTAAAAAGTGTGCATGTGTATATATTAAAAAGTGTGCATGTGTATATATTAAAAAGTGTGCATGTGTATATATTAAAAAGTGTGAATATGCATATATTAAAAAGTGTGAATATGTATATATTAAAAAGTGTGAATATGTATATATTAAAAAGTGTGAATATGTATATATTAAAAAGTGTGTATGTGTATATATTAAAAAGTGTGCATGTGTATATATTAAAAAGTGTGCATGTGTATATATTAAAAAGTGTGCATGTGTATATATTAAAAAGTGTGAATATGTATATATTAAAAAGTGTGAATATGTATATATTAAAAAGTGTGAATATGTACATATTAAAAAGTGTGAATATGTACATATTAAAAAGTGTGCATGTGTATATATTAAAAAGTGTGCATGTGTATATATTAAAAAGTGTGACTATGTATATATTAAAAAGTGTGAATATGTATATATTAAAAAGTGTGTATGTGTATATATTAAAAAGTGTGAATATGTATATATTAAAAAGTGTGCATGTGTATATATCAAAAAGTGTGAATATGTATATATTAAAAAGTGTGAATATGTATATATTAAAAAGTGTGAATATGTATATATTAAAAAGTGTGCATGTGTATATATCAAAAAGTGTGAATATGTATATATTAAAAAAAGGGAATATGTATATATTAAAAAGTGTGAATATGTATATATTAAAAAGTGTGCATGTGTATATATTAAAAAGTGTGAATATGTATATATTAAAAAGTGTGAATATGTATATATTAAAAAGTGTGCATGTGTATATATTAAAAAGTGTGAATATGTATATATTAAAAAGTGTGAATATGTATATATTAAAAAGTGTGAATATGTATATATTAAAAAGTGTGCATGTGTATATATTAAAAAGTGTGCATGTGTATATATTAAAAAGTGTGAATATGTATATATTAAAAAGTGTGAATATGTATATATTAAAAAGTGTGCATGTGTATATATTAAAAAGTGTGCATGTGTATATATTAAAAAGTGTGCATGTGTATATATTAAAAAGTGTGAATATGTATATATTAAAAAGTGTGCATGTGTATATATTAAAAAGTGTGAATATGTATATATTAAAAAGTGTGCATGTGTATATATTAAAAAGTGTGAATATGTGTATATTAAAAAGTGTGAATATGTATATATTAAAAAGTGTGAATATGTATATATTAAAAATGTGCATGTGTATATATTAAAAAGTGTGAATATGTATATATTAAAAAGTGTGCATGTGTATATATTAAAAAGTGTGCATATGTATATATTAAAAAGTGTGAATATGTATATATTAAAAAGTGTGAATATGTATATATTAAAAAGTGTGCATGTGTATATATTAAAAAGTGTGCATGTGTATATATTAAAAAGTGTGCATGTATATATATTAAAAAGTGTGCATGTGTATATATTAAAAACTGTGTCTATGTATATATTAAAAAGTGTGAATATGTATATATTAAAAAGTGTGCATGTGTATATATTAAAAAGTGTGAATATGTGTATATTAAAAAGTGTGAATATGTATATATTAAAAAGTGTGAATATGTATATATTAAAAATGTGCATGTGTATATATTAAAAAGTGTGAATATGTATATATTAAAAAGTGTGAATATGTATATATTAAAAAGTGTGAATATGTATATATTAAAAAGTGTGCATGTGTATATATTAAAAAGTGTGCATGTGTATATATTAAAAAGTGTGTATGTGTATATATTAAAAAGTGTGAATATGTATATATTAAAAAGTGTGCATGTGTATATATTAAAAAGTGTGCATGTGTATATATTAAAAAGTGTGAATATGTATATATTAAAAAGTGTGTATGTGTATATATTAAAAAGTGTGAATATGTATATATTAAAAAGTGTGTATGTGTATATATTAAAAAGTGTGCATGTGTATATATTAAAAAGTGTGAATATGTATATATTAAAAAGTGTGCATGTGTATATATTAAAAAGTGTGCATGTGTATATATTAAAAAGTGTGCATGTGTATATATTAAAAAGTGTGCATGTGTATATATTAAAAAGTGTGTATGTGTATATATTAAAAAGTGTGCATGTGTATATATTAAAAAGTGTGCATGTGTATATATTAAAAAGTGTGAATATGTATATATTAAAAAGTGTGAATATGTATATATTAAAAAGTGTGAATATGTATATATTAAAAAGTGTGAATATGTATATATTAAAAAGTGTGTATGTGTATATATTAAAAAGTGTGAATGTGTATATATTAAAAAGTGTGCATGTGTATATATTAAAAAGTGTGAATATGTATATATTAAAAAGTGTGAATATGTATATATTAAAAAGTGTGTATGTGTATATATTAAAAAGTGTGCATGTGTATATATTAAAAAGTGTGAATATGTATATATTAAAAAGTGTGCATGTGTATATATTAAAAAGTGTGCATGTGTATATATTAAAAAGTGTGCATGTGTATATATTAAAAAGTGTGCATGTGTATATATTAAAAAGTGTGCATGTGTATATATTAAAAAGTGTGCATGTGTATATATTAAAAAGTGTGCATGTGTATATATTAAAAAGTGTGAATATGTATATATTAAAAAGTGTGCATGTGTATATATTAAAAAGTGTGCATGTGTATATATTAAAAAGTGTGAATATGTATATATTAAAAAGTGTGCATGTGTATATATTTAAAAGTGTGCATGTGTATATATTAAAAAGTGTGCATGTGTATATATTAAAAAGTGTGCATGTGTATATATTAAAAAGTGTGAATATGTATATATTAAAAAGTGTGCATGTGTATATATTAAAAAGTGTGCATGTGTATATATTAAAAAGTGTGAATATGTATATATTAAAAAGTGTGCATGTGTATATATTAAAAAGTGTGCATGGGTATATATTAAAAAGTGTGCATGTGTATATATTAAAAAGTGTGAATATGTATATATTAAAAAGTGTGAATATGTATATATTAAAAAGTGTGCATGTGTATATATTAAAAAGTGTGCATGTGTATATATTAAAAAGTGTGCATGTGTATATATTAAAAAGTGTGCATGTGTATATATTAAAAAGTGTGAATATGTATATATTAAAAAGTGTGCATGTGTATATATTAAAAAGTGTGAATATGTATATATTAAAAAGTGTGCATGTGTATATATTAAAAAGTGTGCATGTGTATATATTAAAAAGTGTGCATGTGTATATATTAAAAAGTGTGAATATGTATATATTAAAAAGTGTGCATGTGTATATATTAAAAAGTGTGCATGTGTATATATTAAAAAGTGTGCATGTGTATATATTAAAAAGTGTGAATATGTATATATTAAAAAGTGTGCATGTGTATATATTAAAAAGTGTGAATATGTATATATTAAAAAGTGTGCATGTGTATATATTAAAAAGTGTGCATGTGTATATATTAAAAAGTGTGCATGTGTATATATTAAAAAGTGTGAATATGTATATATTAAAAAGTGTGCATGTGTATATATTAAAAAGTGTGCATGTGTATATATTAAAAAGTGTGCATATGTATATATTAAAAAGTGTGTATGTGTATATATTAAAAAGTGTGAATATGTATATATTAAAAAGTGTGCATGTGTATATATTAAAAAGTGTGAATATGTATATATTAAAAAGTGTGAATATGTATATATTAAAAAGTGTGAATATGTATATATTAAAAAGTGTGTATGTGTATATATTAAAAAGTGTGAATATATATATATAAAAAAGTGTGCATGTGTATATATTAAAAAGTGTGCATGTGTATATATTAAAAAGTGTGCATGTGTATATATTAAAAAGTGTGCATGTGTATATATTAAAAAGTGTGCATGTGTATATATTAAAAAGTGTGAATATGTATATATTAAAAAGTGTGCATGTGTATATATTAAAAAGTGTGCATGTGTATATATTAAAAAGTGTGAATATGTATATATTAAAAAGTGTGCATGTGTATATATTAAAAAGTGTGCATGTGTATATATTAAAAAGTGTGAATATGTATATATTAAAAAGTGTGAATATGTATATATTAAAAAGTGTGCATGAGTATATATTAAAAAATTGTGCATGTGTATATATTAAAAAGGGTGCATGTGTATGTATTAAAAAGTGTGCATGTGTATATATTAAAAAGGGTGCATGTGTAAAAATTAAAAAGTGTGAGTATGTATATATTAAAAAGTGTGAATATGTATATATTAAAAAGTGTGTATGTGTATATATTAAAAAGTGAGCATGTGTCTATATTAAAAAGTGTGAATATGTATATATTAAAAAGTGTGAATATGTATATATTAAAAAGTGTGCATGTGTATATATTAAAAAGTGTGCATGTGTATATATTAAAAAGTGTGCATGTGTATATATTAAAAAGTGTGTATGTGTATATATTAAAAAGTGTGCATGTGTATATATTAAAAAGTGTGCATGTGTATATATTAAAAAGTGTGAATATGTATATATTCAAAAGTGTGCATGTGTATATATTAAAAAGTGTGCATGTGTATATATTAAAAAGTGTGAATATGTATATATTAAAAAGTGTGCATGTGTATATATTAAAAAGTGTGCATGTGTATATATTAAAAAGTGTGCATGTGTATATATTAAAAAGTGTGCATGTGTATATATTAAAAAGTGTGTATGTGTATATATTAAAAAGTGTGCATGTGTATATATTAAAAAGTGTGCATGTGTATATATTAAAAAGTGTGCATGTGTATATATTAAAAAGTGTGAATATGTATATATTAAAAAGTGTGAATATGTATATATTAAAAAGTGTGCATGTGTATATATTAAAAAGTGTGCATGTGTATATATTAAAAAGTGTGTATGTGTATATATTAAAAAGTGTGTATGTGTATATATTAAAAAGTGTGCATGTGTATATATTAAAAAGTGTGCATGTGTATATATTAAAAAGTGTGTATGTGTATATATTAAAAAGTGTGCATATGTACAGTAATGTCTTAATAACAATAGAGAAATGAGACCGCAGAGACCATTTTTTTAAAAATTCGACCCCATTTTTAACTCCTAATCATTTAGTGTTTTGGGCTCAAATAAAATTAAAATCTTCGACCCATGTCTAAGTAAGCTACATCTCAAATTTCAAGTGGTCAGACCAAAAATTGCCAGAGGAGTTTGGTAGAATCTGCAAAGGTCAACTCTGTAAACTTTGACCTCTTGGAAGCCAAATTTTCGCCCAAAAACTGATTTAAAAGCTTGCTGCATGTCTGATTACACTTTATGTAAAATTTCAAATGTTTAGACCCGAAATTGGCTGAGTAGTTTGCTAGAGACTGCAAAGGTCTAATATTTTGAACTTTGACCCCCTTGGAAGCCAAATTTCTAGAAAAAAAAAAACGATTAAAAAGCTTGCCTTATGTCTGAAAACACTTTATGTAAATTTTCAAATGTTTAGACCAGAAATGGGTTGAGTAATTTGGTAGAGACCACCGAGGTCAATTTTTGAAAAACTTTGACCCCAATTATGACCCCTTAGCATTTATTATTTTTGGCTCAAATCAAATTATAAAGTTAGATCTATTTCGAAGTAATCTATATCTAAATTTTCAAATTTTTAGACCCAAAATTGGTGGAGGAGTTCGGTAGAGTTCTCCAAGGTCAAATCGTTGAACTTTGACCCCTTATCAGCCAAATTTCTGGGCGAAAACCGATTAAAAAGATTTTCCCAAATCTCAATAACCTTTATGTCAAATTTCGAGTCTGTAGACCGAAAATTGACAAAGTAATTTGGTAGGGAAATGTACACAGACAGACAGACATTTGAACTTTTATAGATATACTAGCATGTGTGCCCGGCGTTGCCCGGGTGTTTGGAGGTCTGTGTTGAGCCAAAAAAAAAAAAAAAAGTGGTAGTAGGAAGACAGGCTCGAATCCGTACCAGCGAAGGAGAAAAAGAATGGGGAAAAACGTGACCTCCTTTCTGTTACAACCACCATCAAACCGGAAGTGGCGTAGGTTTAAATTAAAGCTAGACAATCGAAAAGAGGGGATGACTTTCGACAATATTGGCGAAAAAAGCGACCTCTCCCTGTAGAAAAGTGCCCAGCTGAGGGTGAAGAAATTAATGTTTTTAGCCAATTTTTCGATTATTTGTCGTCTGAAGGGTTGAGCTTCAAAACAATACTGATCAAATAAGTGAAAATCCGTCACCTCTGTCGAAGGTTTCAGGCAAACATACATACATACATTTATATATTGGTAGCTCAAATTTTCGACCCACACCGATTAAAAAGCTTGACTTATTTCTGAATACCCTTTATGTAAAATTTCAAATGTTTAAACCAGAAATTGTCTGAGTAATTTGACCACAGAGGTCAATTTAAAAAAAAAATTTGACCCCTATTATGACCCCTTAACATTTATTGTTTTGGGCTCAAATCAAGTTATTAAGTTAGATCCATGTCCAAAGAACCTATATCTAAAATTTCAATTGTTTATACACAAACTTGGCGGAGGAGTTTTGTAGAGTTCTCAAAAGTCAAATCATTGAACTTTGACCCTTTGACAGCCAAATTTCTGGCCGACAATCGATTACAAAGATTTTGCCAAATCTCAATACCCTGTATATCAAATTTCGCATCTGTAGACTGAAAATTGACAGAGTTATTGTATAGGGAAATGTACACAGACAGACAGACACACACACACACACACAGATAGACAGACACTTTCACTTTTATAGATATACTAGCAGTTCCGCCCGGCTTTGTTCGGGCCCTATGTACTGTTGATAACTTTATGTGCCTATGTATATATTAAAAAGTGTGAATATGTACGGTAACACCTTCTATATAATAGGCTTTCTTAACTACCAAAGAGAAAAGATGGTAGAAACTGCAAAGGTCCAATTTTTTAAAACTTTGACCCCAATTTTGACCCTCTAACAATTATTTTTTGGGGCCCAAATCGAATTATAAAGTTAGATCCATGTCCACGTAATCTATATCTAAAATTTCAAGTGTTTAAACCCAAAATTGGCGGAGGAGTTTGGTAGAGTTCTCAAAGGGCAAATCGTTGAACTTTGACCCCTTAACAGCCAAATTTCTGACTGGAAACCGATTACAAAGATTTTCCCAAATCTCAATACCCCTTATGTCAAATCTCGAGTCTATAGACCGAAAATTGACAGAGTAGTTTGGTAGGGAAATGTACACACACACACACACACACACACACACACACACACACACACACACACACACACACGGACACTTTCACTTTTATAGATATATAGATAGATAGGTATAGGTTTTTACTGTACTAATAAATTATATAATCATCTAATTTAATTGTTTTATTTTATTTATCTTATTTGTTTATTAATTCAATCAGATCCAATATGTTCAGATAGAACATACGCTAAATTCTATAAAATCAAATCTACGAAATGCCCACCCGTTATCACAGCATTGGAAAATTTTGAACAGGACATGTTTACTATGATTTAACATTTTTGAATTAAAAAGAAATCTAAATATTCCAATCCCATAATCAACAAAATAAATAAAACACCTCAAAACATACGTAATGATTCCAATTTAATAGTTTCAGTCGAAAAGACTGTGAACATTTAGAGGATGAGTTGCAACACTTACAACAAACACACAAACAGACATCTTTCCTTTATGTAATAGATGGTACAAGAATGACAAACGAAAATTGACTTGTAAGAAGCAGAAAATTATTTGTCAGCTTAAATACTATTTGGGGCTGACTTAAAAATCCGACAAGATAACTTTATATGTACAATATACAAAATAAGATGAGAAGACTGAATAATATATCACCGTCGTTAAGATACGACAGATCTCCTTATAATATCACTGTCTGCAAGCTTACTTTACCGTGATTATTGATATGATAGGTCAATTGCAAACAATTTAATACCATAAAGATATTCTCCCCTTTCTCCTAACTTCTTCGTCCCGTGTTCATCTTTAATCGAATAATCATGTTGGATTTATGCCGAGGTTGGATCCGTAAAGACATCTTCACTTCTTTGTTCGAATAGCGTTGCTGATGGCAGTCTCTTGTAAAGATTAATTGTCCGAGCAACATAGTCTGTCTGTCTGTCTGTCTGTTGGTCTGTCTGTATGAATGTTTGTCTGCTTGTTCGTCTGTCTGTCTATTTGTCTTTCTCTCTCTCTCTTGTGTGTACATCTGTGTACAAGTACGCATGTACCTACGCACTCAATTATTTTAAAGTGCTCGCAGCCGCCAGTGCAACTGTAGAAAGAAAACACACACACACACACACACACACACACACACACACACACACACACACACACACACACACACACACACACACACACACAGAGGAGACTACAAAGAGTACTTTTTTCTAAATACACAAACAATTTCACAGGGGAGAACTTAAATGCCTACTAGACACTCGAGTATGTAAGGTGTCTGTACGATTGATGCCAACGTTCTGTCTAATAAGACAATGGCGTTCTGCATCTAGTCTGGTGCACTGCAGCATCTACTGTGGTTATACAGTTCGAGGCTGCAATTGATTCTCTAGATGCAGGTTTGGGCCAGTAATAAGATGTAACATTGGCTGGCACTTGTCTTCCTTAGTTGTTGTTGGACTAATAAAAGTAATACAAATGTTAACCTTTAAAAGGAAAAAAACTTTATTTGCCTTTTTACATACGAGGGGCGTGCAATAAGTAATGCCCCTGACCCACTTCCCATAGCAGTAGAGCAACGAAACTTGGCACAGTTATAAGTCTTTCTCTACATAGGAACCACCCAGAGTTATGCATTTCTCCCATCGTTGGACCAATTGTCCTCCAACCATCAGAAATCAAGGCTGCATCATCTGGAAAACGCTTTCCTTTCAAAAACAAGTTCATGGCTGAGAAGAGGTGAAAGTCAGAGGGTGCAAGGTCAGAAAAGTAGGGAGGATGGGGGGAATTTCATAATCACATGCCTGTGCTTCTGATCTGGCGACATGCGTGGACCGGAGTGTTGTCCTGCAGGAGGAAGGTATCTTTGCTGATCTTGTCCCGCATCTTGATTTTTATAGCTTCCCTTAATTTCCTCAAAAGTGAAGCATAATAGGCTCCTGTAATTGTGGTACCCTTTGCCAGGAAATCTGTCATAACTACTCCGACCTGGTCCCAGAAGACTGTGAGCATGACCTTGCCAGCGGAGGGCTGCATCCTTGCCTTCCGATAGGCTCATAAGAGTAGTGGTCGATGGACAAAAATCAGAGGCCTGCAGTATTAATGCTGGAGTCGCTCAAGGGTCAATCCTGGGCCCAACTCTTTTCCTGATCTACATCAATGACCTCCCTAAACACATACTTAAATCATTCGTTGACATCTATGCTGATGACACGACCATCTACGACAACACATCAAAGGCTGTAAATGACAAAGTTCTCTCTCATTCTCTCTCCTCTGATCTCGAGCGCGTGGTTCAGTGGGGGAAGTCGTGGCTGGTTACCTTTCATGCATCTAAAACCAAACTCCTATCTTTACATCACCCACGTTCTGATCCCCATCTGGTATCAATTGAATTGGATGGCTCTCGTCTGTTTTGACAAGCTTCTGGGTTTGTCCTTTACTCCTGATCTGAAATGGAACACGTACATCAAGTCTGTTGCCAATGTCGCTGGAAAGATGGTGGGATCCTTCTACCGCTCCAGAAGTTATCTCACTACTGATGCAATTCTCTATCTATATAAAAGCCAAGTGCGTCCAAGGATGGAATACTGTTGCCATATCTGGGCAGGAGCTGCTAAAAACAGCCTATCCTGCCTTGACAGAGTACAAAATAGACTTCGTGGCTTAGTGGGGGATGCCCTTTTCTATACCCTGCAACCTTTTTTTTTTTTTTTTTTATTCAATTTTCACCCCAAACAAGGCACAGTGCCACTTTGAAGCAGGGGGATACTATTAGGGACTTAATTAGTGGGGTCATTATGAAGGGAGATGAGTAGAAAGATGTTTGTTAACATTACACTTGAACTTCTGCATATCATTGCAGTTGGAAAAGCAGAATCCTGGAAGGGAGTTCCAAAGACCCGCAGTTCTGGGGAAGAAACTATTGGAGTAAAAGGCTTTCTTGCACCTAGGGATCTCTACTGTAAAGGGATGAGACTTAGTAGCTTGTCGGGTTTGTCGGGGGTAGTTACGTAGGGGAGGTACAAGTGTTTGCAGTTCGTCAGAGCATTCACCATTAAAGTATTTGTAGAACAGGCAGAGAGATGCAACATCTCGTCGATGGGACAGAGGCTGAAGCCTAGATGACAGTTCAGGACCTATCAGGTTGGCGACTCTCTTTTGAACCCTGTCCAGGAGCGAGAGACAAGCAGCAGATGCACCAGCCCAGATGTGACAACAGTATTCCATACATGGGCGAATGGTTGCCTTATAGAGGTATAGGATACTGTCAGGCGTAAGTAGTTTTCTAGCACGGTAGATGGAGCCAACCTTCCTTGCAGCAGCCTTGGCAATGCTCTCAATGTATCTATTCCAGTTCATATTCCCTGTAAACGTTAGACCGAGGAGTTTAAAAGAAGTACTTTCAGGCAATGTGTTCTTGGCCATTGCTATTGGTGGTAGAGAAGGTTTCTTGTAGTTATTGAAGGAAACAAGCTTAGTCTTAGCAGCATTGAATGTGACCAACCATTTTTGTCCCCATTCCACTACGGATTGGAGGTCATCCTCTAGTGTTTCTGCCATTTCCTTGGATATGTGTTCATTTGTTTTCCCCTCATATCTGTTATAGAGAGTGGTGTCATCGGCAAATATACCCATCTCCGAAACAATTTTATCAGGGAGGGCATTTATGAATATCAGGAATAATAGAGGTCCAAGGATAGACCCCTGAGGTACTCCCGCATTTATGTCTTATTGTTTGGATGTACGACCGTCAAGGACAACTTTGATTTTTCTATTACTTAAGAAGGATTTAATTACATTATGAATTCTTCCAGTGATACCATATGATCTAATTTTCCTTAGAAGACCATCGTGCCATACCCTGTCAAAAGCCTTAGATATATCAAGGGCCACCACTCTACCCTCCCCTGTTTTATCCAATGAACGGTATATACGTTCAGAAACTACAGTTAAGATATCTCTCTCACAGAAGAGACTACAGTTAAGATATCTCTCCCACAGAAGAGACGTTGCGAGCCTATCCTTGTTTTATCGTTATTTCCATGGCAGGTGCTCGTCTGAACTCCAATCTCTGGCCCCCCCTCGCCAATCTTTCATGAAAAACACCCGTCTAGCTGAATCCACTGTGAAAAATTCCCCCCACTCTTTATCTGTGCCTAAATCAAAACGTGGATTCCATGAACAAAACTCCTTTCTTAGAACTGCACGCCTGTGGAACTCTGTTCCGTCTGCCTGCTTCCCACCTGACTACAACTTGGATGTGTTCAAGTCCAACGTTAACAAATTCCTGATGAACCGCACTCTTAAGTAAACACTTCATCAAATCTCCACACTAACGTACTGTACTTGCAATAACCCTTATCCCTGAGTGGCTTCCGGGCCTTGATGAGTGGTGACCACCGTGTAAAAAAAAAAAAAAAAAAAAAATGGTGGTGAGTCCAAGTCCTTACACAGCATTATGGACCCAGGTTTCATCCTGTGTAATCCGTCTTTTGAAAAACTTTGACTCATCTTCTTGGCACATCTCCAAATTTATCCTCAAGCACTCAACACGTTCTCACTTCTGGAATGGCAGACACCTTATGCATATGCAAATGGTCATGAATGATAGTTTCCACAGACCCTGTACTAATCTTGACATCTTGGGCTATTTGGCCAATAGTAATGCGCCGATCTTCCAAAATGGCAGCCTCAACTTGTTTCCACAGACTTCCGGCCATGTTTGAATTCACAATGCCAGCGTTTTACAAGGTCATATGATGGGGCATTATCACCATAAGTTTCTTTCAATTCATCAAAAGTCTCCTGTGGTGTGCGTCCTTTCAAATACAAAAACCAGATCACTGCTCGATATTCAACAGGCTCCATTTCACACCTGACTCAGTTCAAACACCTGTAAAACAGAAACCACAATTAATTCAGAGCTGTAATTTCCACATAACCCGTAAAGATATAAATCATTGCACATGCAAAATTTCAGCTAGATCAGACAACTGGAAGTGGGTCAGGGGCATTACTTATTGCACGCCCCTTGTACGTCTCGTTGGTTTCGTGGCTAAGACTGTACTGCCTACTCGCCTGTCATGCTGGATAGGGATTGGTTAAGGAGAAAGAGAGAGAGAAGGAGAGGGAGAAAGGGGAAAGGGAAAAGGAAATGATGAGGGACCCTGGGTAGCGATTTCTGGTTTGTGTCCGGTTTATAAGAAAGAGAAAGAAATGGGCTAAGAAACTATTAATTCTTGAGGAATGGTATTATTTTTGTCCTAAGTCTTGGCTTTTAGGGGTGGCTCAGGTCAGTCTTACAGAGACCTAGGATTGGCCAGTTACCAGAGTCCGACGGAAAGGCAGTGGAGCTATTTGGCCATAGCATAGAGATTCTCATTGTAGTTATGGTTATATCAACAGGAAACCGAAATCCGTAAGCGATTCTTCTTAAAAAAGACTCGGGCGAAAGAAACACGAATTCCATAACGTGAAAATTTGAAAATATTTTTAATTTTTACCAAAAATAACGGAAATCCTTATTGTAGTTTTCGTTGTATCTCTTTGTACATTATGCATATATCACTGACATAAAGGTCAAAGGTTAGGAAGTCCTGTTGAAAGAGAAAAGAGTTCATGTATGTGTGTTGAAATTAGAGTCTGGCGGTAATCATGATGGATTTTTTGTCTTCTGGTCGAAGTCGAACCCAGGGCCAAAGATTTGGGTGGATTCTGTTGCGCCCCAAGAGAGAACTTTGGAGGTTTATCCATTTGCTGATGTTGTCAGTATCGTGTCCTGGCCAAGAAGCAAGTTGCCGTGCATTTAAGCCTTTTTTATAAACTCTGTCGCGAGGTGACAGTGGTCTAGTGATTAACAACACGTACTGAATTTCAAGTTTAAATCTAGTTCGTTCCACAAAAACACTTTCACTTAAGATGTTGGCAACCTTCAGTTGGCCCCTCTCATGAGTACTCGGTGTCTTTCTAGAAAGAATTCAAATTAGAAAGATATCGAGGAAAACGATTGCCAACAATAGAATCATCTGATTCATTTGAAAGGAATGAATGATGTCCACCACCACCACGACGACGACCACCACCACCATCATCATCATCATCACCATCCGTCAAACGTTCGTTATACGTTCTGACAAGAATTGATTTCTAAACTAAATTTTTATCCCTCTTTCTCTTACATCCATTGTTTAAATTTTTTCCCATGGTTTGCTTGGTTTATTGGTGCAAACTGACCCTGCTATCTCAACTGTTCTACATCTACTGAATCAACAAATCTCATCCATTCCATCATCATTATCATCATCATCATCATCATGAATTCCAATGGCAACAGTAGAATCTTTGCGATGATGATGATGATGATGATGATGATGATGATGACGACGATGATAAACTCTCTCACGTGTTTACCTCGCTTGAGAAATGTCCTCAGATTGAAGTTGATTGCTTGCACCAATCAGCACTAAGCTCATAAACCAAAGGCAAATTCCAACTCTCAAATCGCGAGGTGTCGCTGCTGCTGCAAAATTTCACCAAACTCCACACCTGATTCTGCATCTATCTCCCTAGAGTGGAGGCAAAAAAAAAAAAGAAGAAAGTACAACGAAGTTAACTGGTTAATTGTGGAGAAAAAAATTAATGTTTTTCATTTCTTCACAAACAACATGTAAGGAGAATGTTATTTATCTGCCTCTGACGGAAGGAAGATGTGACACAAGGATCAGAAAGTGAGACTGAAGACTCAACGCCCCAGAAGAGGAGCATTGTAAAAACGCCTGAGCTGCCCTTCCGACATTCCCCGGAAGAAGCTCCTCAAGCGATTAGCTATAACTAACTCTTTCTTAAAGAGCGAAGGCAAAGCCTGGGAGGGTGGACCTCCTAGAACTGCACAGAACCAGCAATATATACCATAGTCAACAGGGAAGATATCAGTTTTAAGATGGTTTCATTTGTGTTGGCTTTGGCGCGGAGGGGAAAAAATCCGGCTGAGGTAAGGAGAACGTTATTTGAAGACGCAAATGTATCTCATATAGAGATCAAGTCTCAGTTCCAGGAAAGAGGCCCCTTAAATTTTTAGAATTTTCATTGGAATAAAAAAATAAATAAAAATAAAAAATAAAACCAAAACAGACACACGCCTATTCCGTTGCAAGCAGACAATTATACACACACACACACACACACACACACACACACACACACACACACACACACACACATTTAAACCAGCCGTGATCGCCCGCTGCTTTTAAAGTTCGTGACCGAACTTCGTGGATTTTTATTATCGGATTGTTTTGCCCGCCTCCCCATAATTCCATCAGCATTTAAACTCCTAAGAGAGGCTTATCCAGTATCGAATTTGGCGCGTCGTTCGATTAGCCATTGTCCGACATTCAGAGATTGAGGACACTAGCGTGTTTTTTTTTTTTTTTCCAAAATCCCGCCAGACAATGGTGCAGTGTCCGCAACGAGTCACAAGAATGAAGAACAAAATGGTTGCCGCTTTGTACAAGCCTCGTTTTTGATATCCTCAAATAACCGATAAAAGGTCATCAATTTTGCCCCCGACTTGACATTTTATCTCAAATCACAAAAATGTTTTACGTTTTATTCCATTGTTGACGCGTCCATGCTCATGCAGAAGAGGATCTGTCTGTCTGCCAGCATCTTATACTTCAGTAAGAAATATCGGCAATTGTGCGTTACTGTTACGGAACAACTTTTTTCTTTTTTGGGTTTAATTTAGAAGATCGCAGAACAGGGGTGACAATTTAATTTATTACGAAAAAAATTGTTTTTTTCTGCAAAAAAAAAAAAAAAAAATAATAATAATAGAAAGTCACACGCAAAAAAAAAAAAAAAAAAAAAATAATAATAGAAAGTCACACGCAAAAAAAAAAAAAAAAGAAAAGTCACACGCATTCCAATAATGACTGTTTAAAACTATTTATAAATTTTAGAAGTCGTTCACTTTGGCAACTTTCATTCATTTCAGAAATTTAGATTCTGTAAAAAAAATGTTTTCTCAAAACAAAAGAAGTCATGCATTCATTTAAAAATGTTATTTTTTTGTAAAAAGATTAAAAAAGAATAAAAACCTTTAAAAAAATTCTATTTCGTGTGATTAAAATTTTCTTGGTTTTATTTAAATTCAATAAATGTTCAGATAATTGCTATTTTATTTTGAGCTATTGCATTGTTTTTAAAAATCGTTGACATTTTCGGATACGTTCTCCTGGTTCTGCATTGTTTCTCCCTCTTCTGCGATCTCCAAAATAAAAACAAACAAAAAAATGATGTCACTGATTTCGATGACAATAATAAAATACGGGAGTGTGAAACATTCGTTGATTATACATTCAATCCCTGGCAACATCGGGTTTCCATGCTAGTCAAATATAACGAGGTAGGAATGTGAAGAAGTTTTTAATTAATTTATGCTTATTTTTGCTTGTAGTGACAATTGAACCATTAACCTCTAGAATACAGTCACTCTGAATATATTGTAAATCAAGAACTTTATCCGTTGAGTCACAAGTCAATGATGGCAATTGTAGTGTGAGTTTTTGAAGGTCTAAAATCTTGCTTTCGCTGTATAGACACTTATTAGAAAAAGAGGAATGTATAGCAACTTATGAGAAAAAGAGGAATGTATAGCAACTTATTAGAAAAAGAGGAATGTATAGCAACTTATGAGAAAAAGAGGAAATGTATAGCAACTTATGAGAAAAAGAGGAATGTATAACAACTTATGAGAAAAAGAGGAATATATAGCAACTTATGAGAAAAAGAGGAATGTATAGCAACTTATGAGAAAAAGAGGAATATGTAGCAACTTATGAGAAAAAGAGGAATGTATAGCAACTTATGAGAAAAAGAGGAATATGTAGCAACTTATTAGAAAAAGAGGAATATGTAGCAACTTATTAGAAAAAGAGGAATATGTAGCAACTTATGAGAAAAAGAGGAATGTATAGCAACTTATTAGAAAAAGAGGAAATGTATAGCAACTTATTAGAAAAAGAGGAATATGTAGCAACTTATGAGAAAAAGAGGAATGTATAGCAACTTATGAGAAAAAGAGGAATATGTAGCAACTTATGAGAAAAAGAGGAATGTATAGCAACTTATGAGAAAAAGAGGAATATGTAGCAACTTATGAGAAAAAGAGGAATGTGTAGCAACTTATTAGGAAAAGAGGAATATGTAGCAACTTATGAGAAAAAGAGGAATATGTAGCAACTTATTAGAAAAAGAGGAAATGTATAGCAACTTATGAGAAAAAGAGGAATATGTAGCAACTTATTAGGAAAAGAGAAAATGTATAGCAACTTATGAGAAAAAGAGGAATATGTAGCAACTTATTAGGAAAAGAGGAATGTATAGCAACTTATGAGAAAAAGAGGAATATGTAGCAACTTATTAGAAAAAGAGGAATATGTAGCAACTTATGAGAAAAAGAGGAATATGTAGCAACTTATGAGAAAAAGAGGAATATGTAGCAACTTATTAGAAAAAGAGGAAATGTATAGCAACTTATGAGAAAAAGAGGAATATGTAGCAACTTATTAGGAAAAGAGGAAATGTATAGCAACTTATGAGAAAAATAGGAATGTATAGCAACTTATGAGAAAAAGAGGAATATGTAGTAACTTATTAGAAAAAGACGAATATGTAGCAACTTATGAGAAAAAGAGGAATATGTAGCAACTTATGAGAAAAAGAGGAATATGTAGCCACTTATTAGAAAAAGAGGAATGTATAGCAACTTATGAGAAAAAGAGGAATATGTAGCAACTTATTAGAAAAAGAGGAATATGTAGCAACTTATGAGAAAAAGAGGAATATGTAGCAACTTATTAGAAAAAGAGGAAATGTATAGCAACTTATGAGAAAAAGAGGAATATGTAGCAACTTATGAGAAAAAGAGGAATATGTAGCCACTTATTAGAAAAAGAGGAATGTATAGCAACTTATTAGAAAAAGAGGAATATGTAGCAACTAATGAGAAAAAGAGGAATATGTAGCAACTTATTAGAAAAAGAGGAATATGTAGCAACTTATGAGAAAAAGAGGAATATGTAGCAACTTATGAGAAAAAGAGGAATATATAGCAACTTATGAGAAAAAGAGGAATATGTAGCAACTTATGAGAAAAAGAGGAATATGTAGCCACTTATTAGAAAAAGAGGAATGTATAGCAACTTATGAGAAAAAGAGGAATATGTAGCAACTTATTAGAAAAAGAGGAATATGTAGCAACTTATGAGAAAAAGAGGAATATGTAGCAACTTATTAGAAAAAGAGGAAATGTATAGCAACTTATGAGAAAAAGAGGAATATGTAGCAACTTATGAGAAAAAGAGGAATATGTAGCAACTTATTAGGAAAAGAGGAAATATATAGCAACTTATGAGAAAAAGAGGAATATGTAGCAACTTATGAGAAAAAGACGAATATGTAGCAACTTATTAGAAAAAGAGGAAATATATAGCAACTTATGAGAAAAAGAGGAATATGTAGCAACTTATTAGAAAAAGAGGAAATGTATAGCAACTTATGAGAAAAAGAGGAATATGTAGCAACTTATGAGAAAAAGAGGAATATGTAGCCACTTATTAGAAAAAGAGGAAATGTATAGCAACTTATGAGAAAAAGAGGAATATGTAGCAACTTATGAGAAAAAGACGAATATGTAGCAACTTATTAGAAAAAGAGGAAATATATAGCAACTTATGAGAAAAAGAGGAATATGTAGCAACTTATGAGAAAAAGAGGAAATGTATAGCAACTTATGAGAAAAAGAGGAAATGTATAGCAACTTATGAGAAAAAGAGGAATATGTAGCAACTTATATGAAAAGAGGAAATGTATAGCAACACCTTAGAAAAAGAGGAATATATAGCATGTATTAGGGACAGAAAAATTTATAGCAACTTATGAGAAAAAGAGAAATGTATAGCAACTTATTAGAAAAAGAGGAATATATAGCAACCCATTAGGAAAAGAGCAATGTATAGCAACTTATTAGAAAAAGAGGAATATATAGCAACTTGTAAGAAAAAGAGAAATGTATACTAACTTATTAGAAAAAGAGAAATGTATACTAACTTATTACAAAAAGAGGAATGTATAGTAACTTATTAGAAAAATAGAAATGTATAGCAACTTATTAGAAAAATAGAAAAGCATAGTAACTTATTAGAAAAATAGAAATGTATAGTAACTTATTAGAAAAATACAAATGTATAGTAACTTATTAGAAAAATAGAAATGTATAGTAACTTATTAGAAAAATTGAAAAGTATAGTAACTTATTAGAAAAATAGAAATGTATAGTAACTTATTACAAACAGAGAAATATGCAGTAACCTATTAGAAAAAGAGAAATATATAGTTACTTATTAGAAAACTATAAGGAATCTAATTTTGAACATTATTGCTAGAACCTAGACTGCTAAATACAAGTCGACGATTCAACAAGCAATCCAATGGGAATTGGGCCATTTCGGTGGCTTTTATTCTGTCGGGCTGTTGCATTGATTTTGTGTAGTCCTAAAATGTTCATCCTTGCAGGGCTTGTTTTCCCTCTTTGTGAAGGAGTTAATTTATTGTTGCCTAAGACGCCCCGATTGGACCATGCCGACATGGCTGTCTAAGCAATTTTTAATAGGTCAGCGCTTGTTTCTTCCCACCTTCTGACCTTGTGTCACATCTCCCAAAGGAAGGAAGTTAATACTAACTTTTCAGCCATACACCTTGACGTGCAGAGGTCTGATATTGCTCGGAGATTAATGTAACAAAGCCGCTGACGAATATATACAAAGGACAAAGCCGGCTGCGCAACGTGACGTCACACCAAAGATAAAAGATCACAGGTATTCGAGGCGTCGCCGGTGTTTGAAGGGTTTTCGGCAAAGCAGTGGTGTTCGAGACATGAGGAAAGAAGCGGTGTTTGGAAAAATCATGTGATCGACACACGTGGGGGACGTAACAGCATAGACGAAAAGTCACACGCGGCTGGAGAAGGATAAATGAACTGTTTAAAATATTTAAAAGAATGCGCTGGTGGAAATACCAGATATAAAGGCCCTTGTTAAAAAAAAAAAAAAAGGAAAAAGTGAGTCGAGTTTTTTTTTTCGTTTTTCTATTTCTTTGTGACGAAGTTTATAACGTCGGTTCGTTAAAATGTAACGACGCCGTTAAAAAAGGTATACAACGTTACATATACTCTTTAATTGTAAAACCCAAAGCCTTAAGTATAAGTCCTAGTACTGAGAAATATTACGAGAAAAAGAGAATATGTTGAATATGATATAGTGCCCCTCAATATGGATTCGATACCATGGAAGAATGCGGATGTTTGCTTGAAATATTTTGGTACTTCTGTATTAGAAATAATGGAAAAAAATATTGGATTTCAAATAAAACAAATGCTACCTATGTAATTATCAGGTCACAAATACTAACATATCCAAAAATTACGGAAAACGATGAGACAGAAAATAATTATTCATGAAAAATTGTTCCGATAAAGGAAAAACACGTTCGATAAGATTATATGCTGGGAGGACACGTGACCTATGCAAAAGGGGAAGTAACTCGTTTTAAAATAAAATTTATTCAGAAAACAAAAGTAAACGTAGCATATATACATAATTCGTGAATTTTTTGAAAGTAACTTTTCAATAGCTTGGACTTTTAATATTTTTATTAAAAAAATAACCGTGAGAAATGTAAAACTTAATTACCTCCCCTGTTTAGTCTCCAATTCAAATCGGTAGATTTCGAAACGAAATCGCTGGATTTTACAAATGTCTTTTTTTTCTATGAATAATTATTTTCCTACTTTACCGTTTTCTGTAATTTTTGGATATGTTACTAATTGAGACATGACAATTACGAAAGCACAATTTGTTTTACTTGGTATTCGATATTTTTTCGTTGTTCCTATTTACAATGCCTCCCCACGGGACAGAGTTAGACACCAGGGTCGTTTTTTAACGTGGAGAAAAGGAACAAAAATAAAAATTGTCTCAGTCGTGAAGGATTTCTCCTCCACTGAAAGAGAACAAGAAATTGAAGTGGAGCATCTGAAGAACAGATACTACACTTTGAGGTATTTATTTGCTCCCCCACTGAGCAAATTAGGTACGAGGCCGATTTTTAATGCGAGGATTGAAGGGGAAATGGGGACCAACTCCCCGGGGAGTAGGGGAGCTGGATAGTGACAATTGGTATAAAGGGTTGTCCCTACATTG
The DNA here is from genome assembly GCF_053919585.1 of Euprymna scolopes. Classification (NCBI taxonomy): domain Eukaryota; kingdom Metazoa; phylum Mollusca; class Cephalopoda; order Sepiida; family Sepiolidae; genus Euprymna; species Euprymna scolopes. Next base: position 125,160,659 of record NC_136499.1, on the reverse strand, counting down.
ACCAAGGTCTTATCTGTGGGGTCGCCCCCACATACGGTCTTTGCTTGCAGTATCTGCCGGAACACTTTGATCTTGTTTATATAGTTTATTGCTTTTAAAAATTTTGAAAATACAATTAAGTCAAAAATAAAAGATTCTTAAACAACAAAATTAGGCACAAGGCCCTACAAAAGATTGGGGAGGGGAAGGGTTCAGGGTCTTTGTGACTAAAGTGATTAAAAGTAATAAATGTAGACGTTGGAGTCTTACTCTTGACTGGCAACATTTACCAAAATACCTCATTCATTCTATGGATCTTAATCTAACTAATAAATGCCCTGCGTTTAAGAGTCAAAAACATATTTACAATTTATAAACAGTTGTTTGTGTGTTTGTGTAAGCATTTTTTTTGTTTAATTTTGTGTGTGCATGTTTGAAAAAATAAAATTCAATTTCATTAGAAAATAAAAAAAATTGCTCGTGGAGTGGGGAAAACTAATCAAACACTTTGATCTTGTCCCGAAGGCCAAGTTTTTTCGTTGTTGGATTTATTTGCTTCCCCACTGAGCAAATTAGGCACAAGGCCGTTTTTTGATGTGGAGAGAGAGGGAGGGAGGAGGGAAAGGGGGATCCAGCTCCGGAGAGGTGGGAAATGGGAGCTGGATAGTAACTGTGGTCGTAGGGTGATCCCTACCTTGACCAAGTTCAGATATGTGGGGTTACCCCCACATATGGTCTTTGCTAGTCATAGCTAGTCATAGCTTGCAGTATCTGCCGGAACAGATGGTATTTATTTGCTCCCTCACCGAGCAAATTAGGCACAAGGCCGATTTTTAATGTGAGGAGTGAAGGGAGGGGGAAGGGAAAAAGGGGACCAGCTCCCGAGAGGTGGGAAATGGGAGCTGGTTAAAGGTCAGGCATGTGGGGTTGCCCCCACATCTGGTCTTTGCTAGTCATAGCTAGTCATAGCTAGTCATAGCTAGCAGTATCTGCCGGAACAGATGGTATTTATTTGCTCCCTCACCGAGCAAATTAGGCACAAGGCCGATTTTTAATGTGAGGAGTGAAGGGAGGGGGAAGGGAAAAACGGGGACCAGCTCCCGAGAGGTGGGAAATGGGAGCTGGTTAAAGGTCAGGCATGTGGGGTAGCCCCCACATCTGGTCTTTGCTAGTCATAGCTAGTCATAGCTAGCAGTATCTGCCGGAACAGATGGTATTTATTTGCTCCCCCACTGAGCAAATTAGGCACAAGGCCGATTTTTAATGTGAGGAGTGAAGGGGAAATGGGGACCAACTCCCCGGGGAGTAGGGGAGCTGGATAGTGACAATTGGTATGAAGGGTTGCCCCTACATTGACCAAGGTCTTATATGTGGGGTCGCCCCCACATATGGTCTTTGCTTGCAGTATCTGCCGGAACAGATACTACACTTTGATGGTATTTATTTGCTCCCCCACTGAGCAAATTAGGCACAAGGCCGTTTTTAATGTGAGGTAAAAACCAGCTCCCCTAAAAGTAGGCAAAAAGGGGGCACTCTGGTTACCAAAAATAATAATTGTCCCAGTATAGAGGGTTTCCCTCCATTGACTGGTACAAATCATCTTAAGTGCAGCATCTGCCGGAACAGATGGTATTTATTTGCTCCCCCACCGAGCAAATTAGGCACAAGGCCAATTTTTAATGTGAGGAGTGAAGGGAGGGGGAAGGGAAAAAGGGGACCAGCTCCCGAGAGGTGGGAAATGGGAGCTGGTTAAAGGTCAGGCATGTGGGGTTGCCCCCACATCTGGTCTTTGCTAGTCAAAGCTTGCAGTATCTGCCGGAACAGATGGTATTTATTTGCTCCCCCACTGAGCAAATTAGGCACAAGGCCGTTTTTAATGTGAGGTAAAAACCAGCTCCCCTAAAAGTAGGCAAAAAGGGGGCACTCTGGTTACCAAAAATAATAATTGTCCTAGTATAGAGGGTTTCCCCTCCATTGACTGGTACAAATTATCTTAAGTGCAGCATCTGCCGGAACAGATACTACACTTTGATCTTGTCCCCCGTGCCGCCGAGGCGGGGGGGGGGGGCTTTCGGCCTGTCCAAGTTTTTTCGTTGTTATAACAGAATCACTGATATTTTTCAAAAAATCTTTACAGGCATTCCTTGTTGTACGGCGCAGTTTACATTGGACACATTTTAAAGAATTGATCCTTACTCGTTTTATCGGTGAATTTTTTTCTTTCGCGATGACGTTTTCATTGCCAATAAAAAGAACCATGACCAAAAGCGTCTGTGGCGGGAAAAGTAATGTAGCGACTAAATCTTGATCAAAAACTAATTAATCTCAAAATCGGGCGCAAGTACATTACATACACACACACACACACACACACACACACACACACACACACACACACACACACACACACACACACACATACATATATATATATATATATATATATATACTTTTAAACTAAAATATTTTTCAATATTGAATCGTAATTTTATTTTATTTTTTGGTACTAATTTATACACATTGGTTCTATTTGTTTATTCTGAGTATTTCAGAAAAATCCATGCTCTAATTTTTAAATATACCTGAATAATTGTAATTTTTTTCCGTTCCTTATATTATGGCCGATACTATATATATATATATATATATATATATATATATATATATATATATATATATATATATATATATACTCGTGTGTATGTGTGTATTCATGTTTACGCACGCATGTGTTTGTATACGTGATAAAAGCATTGGTTGCAATCTATCGTTTATACTCAACTGCCGTCGTCGACGCTCATCGCGTTGGTCAGTTTAATCAATGCAGGATAATTTGTAACAAGAGACCTTCACCCTAATATGATTGGAGAGTGGCCAACGCGAATCTTAGCTGACTGACCTAAATAGTAACTTTTACATTTATCTAGATGATAAAGTCGATTTTTCGCGTCCACATTAAAACATAAGATAATAACTAAGACTTCATGTGTTAATTTGTTCCGCCATCCAATTAGTTTTCACTGTGTGTTTTCGGGAATTAAGCATTTATTTCATTTTATTTTGACATCATTATACTAGCATTTCAGCCCGGCGTTGCCCGGGTGTTTGGAAGTGTATGTTGTGCAAAAAAAAAAAAAAAAAAGAAAGAAAAGCGGTCAAGTTTTTAAAACTTTGACCCCTATTATGACCCCCTTAATATTTTTTTGGGGGGCTTAAATCAAGTTATTAAGTTAGATCCATGTCCAAAGAACCTATATCTAAAATTTCAAGTGTTTTGACCCAAAATTGGCGGAGAAGTTTGGTAGAGTTCTCAAAGATCAAATCGTTGAACTTTGACCCCTTAACAGCCAAATTTCTGGCCGAAAACCGATCACAAAGATTTTCCCAAATCTCAGTACCCCGTATACTGAAAGTTGACGGAGTTATTGCTTAGGGAAATGTACACAGACTCACAGACACACAGAAACACACACGGACACGTTCACTTTTATAGATATATAGATTTTATTCTAACCGAACTGTCTTAAATAAACGTTCTAATAACAAGGCAGGAATTTATACTCGCTATTATTGATCCATTCTAACCGTTATCCATAACACCGAAATAGTACAATTCTAAGGTTCTCTCTCTTTTTCCTTCCCTTCCCCACTCTTTATATGTCTCTATATATGTCTTTATATTTCTCTGTTTGTCTGTCTTCCTTCCTGTCTCTTTCTTTCTCTCTCATGCAGATATACATTATATATATTCATACATCCATTATATATATGTACATAAATACATTCATATTTATACTATGTATTTACATATATACATATATATGCATACATATATACATGCACACATATTCATATGCATACATATACACATACATACATATATATACACGCATATGCATTCATAAATACATACATTCATATATATACATAGATACATATATATATACACATATATTCATATCTATATCTATATAAATACATTCATGTATATACACTTATATTGATAGACAATCATATATACATACACGTATATATATACATTCATATATATATGTACATATATATACATACATTAATATATACATACACACACACATATATATATATACTTTAATATATATACACACATTCTATTATATGTACATATTTATATATATATAAATACAATAATATATATATATCTACATTCATTCATATATACATGTATTCATATACATACATTCATATATATACACACACATTCAATTATATATACATATGCTTATATATATATATATATATATATATATATATATATATATATAGAGAGAGAGAGAGAGAGATATAGATATATATATTGCAAAGAGAAGGTCTCAGAGTCTTAATATATATAGTTTCTAGAATTACGCAAATATGATTATTTATAAGGGGCTCTTAAATTATTATTGATTATTTATAAGGTGCTCTTATATTTGCGTTTCGAATTTTAATGCGGACTTTTTTTCCATCCTTAGCAAGTCGTGCTCTCTTTACCATCTCAAAATTCTAGAAACTATATATATTAAGACTCTGAGACCTTTTCTTTGCAAACAAAAAGAGAATCTCTTAGGGTTTAATCTAGTTTCTATTTAATAATTACCCCCCCCCCTTTTTAATACATATATTCCCCCCCCCCTACTTTTTCATCTCCAATTCATTGTTCCCCCCCTTTCTTTTTTAAAACGTAATTAAGCTCGATTTTAGCTCTGTTGAGCGAGCTTCGAAACCGGTCAGCTGACGCATTCATTTTTATTTTTTTATTTCACAATCTAAAATAATGTTTTCGAACAAGTTTAAATTTAGTCTTTACATAGCCATAATAAAATTTTGTACCCCGCAAAAAATATTTACATATATATATAAATACATTAATATATATATATATATATATATATATATATATATATATATATATATATATATATATATATATATATATATATATATATATACATTCATTCGTATATATCTATACTCCTATGAATTTGTTTTTTTTTGTGTGTATTGATATTCATATAAAAAAGAGAATACAATTTTATTATATACTAGCAGTTCTGTCCGGCTTTGCCCGGGCCCTATATATTGTTCATAACTTGCCCTACGCGTGAAAACACTACGTAAGATTTCAAATGTTTAGACCAAAAATTGTCTGAGTAACTTCGCAGAGACCGCAGAGATAAAAAATCTTTATACCTGGACCCCAAATTTGACGCCTTAATATTTATTATTTTGGTCTCAAATAAAAATAAAAAGTTTACCCATGTCCAAGTTACCTAAAATTCCAAGTGCTTAGACCCAAAATTGGCGGGGAAATTCGGTAGAATCTGCAAAGGTCTACTCTTTCAACTTTGACCTTTTGGCAACAAATTTTCGCCCCAAAACTGATTAAAATGCTTGCCGCATGTCGGAATACCCGTTATGTATAAATTTCAAATGTTTACAGTAAAAATTGGCCGAGTAGTTTTCTAGAGACCGCAAAGGTCAAATCTTTTGAAGTTGGTAGCTCACATTTCCGACCCAAATCGATTAAAACGTTTGCCCTATCTCTGAATATCCTTAATGTAAAATTTCAAATGTTTAGACCAGAAATTAGCTAAGTAATTTGGTAGAGACTTCAGAGGTCAAATCTTTTTAAACTTTGACCCCAATTTTGATCCCTTAACATTTATTTTTTGGAGCTCAAATCAAAATAAAAATTTTGATCCATGTCCAAGTAACCTACATTTAAAATTTCAAATTTTTAGACCCAAAATTGGCGGAGGAGTTTGGTAGAGTCCTCAAAAGTCAAATCATTGAACTTTAACCCCGTGACAGCCGAATTTCTGGCCGAAAACCGATTAAAAAGATTTTCCTAAATCTCAATACCCTTATGTCAAATCTCGAGTCTGTAGACTGAAAATTGACGGAGTTATTTGGTAGAGAAATGTACGCACACACACACACACACACACACACACACACACACACACATTTTCACTTTTATAGATATATAGTAGGGTTGTGAAATTGCATTCATCTGCAAAAAACAAAAAAACAAAAAACAAATTTGCATATTCTTTTAAACATTCATTTTAATTAATTCCCTATTAGTTTTTTCGGTTTTCTTATGAGATGATCATCTTCAGTTAACTATTACGTGTAATTATATTCATGCAGATATTCTACATGATTTATACTTGTGTAATATTTGCATAAAAAGGTCGTAGTAAACGCAAACCTCTTTCTATATATTTTTATGTATGCGTATATATATTTGTTCAAAAAATTTTGCCTACAAAACTCCCCTGTCAGTTTTTGGTCTATAGACATGAAACTTAATATATAGGGTATTCGAACCCATACGAAACTTTATATTTTGGTTTTAGCCGGGGAAAAGCGGTGCAAAAATGTGAAAATTAAAAAGAAAATATGAAATTTGCCAGGTGAAGGTCAAACGACGGCATTTAGACTATGCATGCGTAACGTAATAACTATTATTTCATGTGTTAATTTTTAGCCTTGCAGCAAACATGTCTTCATAGCTCAGGCATTAACACCAAAGAAAAAAGTAAATCGTAAGTTAAACGTTTTGGTTTCGATTCTCAGTGGTGGCGTTATTTATTTTTATTTTATTAAAAACTTTTAGAAATCAATATTGCTTCCAATATAAAATAATAATAAATACGAAATAGGCATTAATAAAAATATCATATTTAAGTGTATTTTACGACCAGGTCATGATGCACGGCCTGCTAGTATATAAATAAATTCCGGCCGATGAGCTCTCCGGCCGATTTCGATATATGAGCTTCCGTCACAACAAGTTGCTGGGAAATCCTCTCCCTCACACACACACACACACACACACACACACACACACACACACACACACACACACACACACACATATAAAGTCTCGAATTAAGCCTCCACCCGACAGTCGCGTTTTAAATTTCTTCCATGTCTTTTTTTACGCAAATTTTATCTTTCTGTTAATTAGTGGATTTCATTCCCGTTTCCTTGTACCTATTTGTGAATTATTCCACGGATTTCTGCTTTTTGGATTACTTTGGATCATATTGGAATTTACTTGTACGAATGGAAATTTAACTAACTTTCTTGGATTTTGATTTTTGGATTTTACCGTCATTGGATACTTTACCTTTCACCAGACTAGCCATTCACTTGAAATCACCTTTTTCTTCATCCTATTCCCTCTGCTTCATTTTTTGTTATCAAGTAAGGTCTATGACTTACTTGCAGTTTCATCAAATACTTTTTCAAGCCAAATCCGATCTCGCATTTTGCTAAATCCTACTCTCTGATGAAAAGGAAAGTGTTTCTTCGAAACTCCGCGGATTAAGGACTAGCCACTTATTTAGTGCTTCCTTTTTAAAATTAAATATGTTTTTAACTCTTTTTCAAAGTGTTTTTTAACATGTTTTATTAACTATTTGTTCTTATATATATATATATATATATATAATATAAAGCTGAATGTGTGTGCGTGGGCGTCTGGTCACAAATAGGCTCCTATATAGTTGACTATTTTAAAAAACGGATTACATATACTGATAAAAGATGTATCAAGACACAAGAATGGGTATGTTTGATCCTGCAGAACGGTGGTTCATTAAAATTGTGGGGTCTGCGTAGCCTCCTGGTCCACTGATCCACAAAGTATAGGAATAAAAAAATTAAAAATTAAAAAAAAACAAAACGGTTACAAGTGTTTTTAATATAGATGTACATAATAATACTTTTATAAGTATGTTTTAACTTAAATAGGGATGGTATAATAAAATTGTGGGGTCTGCGTTCGCACCTGGCCTCCATAGAATGGAAATAGGCACAAACTTTAATAAAGACTTTTCATATCTATCTGCGTAAGTATACTTTGATAATTATGTTTCAGTTTGAAGAAATACGGTATAATAATATTATGGGGTGTTCGTTCGCGCCTGACCTCCATAGAATAGAAATATGTCACAAAGTTTAACAAGTTTTTTTTTATATAGATCCACAGAATATTGTAATAAGTGTTTCAGTGTGAACAGGTATGGTATAATAAATTATGGGGTTTATCTATTTTATTTTTACTTTCATCATATTTTGCTTTGGTTTTGATACCCCCAAATTCGAAGCTATCTCTTTACAACCCTTCCTTTTCATAACCAATCATACTTTCATAAACCAGAGTCCATTTTCTGTAGGCTGTTTTTGAACCCAGTCAACGACGGGTACTTTTGCTAGAATATATATATATATATATATATATATATATATATATATATATATATAATCTCTCTCTCTCTCTCTCTCTCTCTCTCTCTCTCTCTCTCTCTCTCTATATATATATATATATATATATATATATATATATATATATATACTGGTGAGTTGCATTGCAATGACCATGAAGCAGAATCATGATCTTTATTTATTATTAGTTTTTATTATTTTTATTTTAATTACTTTACCTATAACTTATAATATTTTAGTATATAAATGTTTTACACGTGTTTCGTTGTGCAGATGGAAATATAATCCATTATGCCACAGCACAAACCATTAGAAACAAACATTATCATTAAAATTTGCCACAGACTCATGAAATAAAAATTAAGTATACTTACGAAGAGGAAATTCAAAAACTACTACTCATGCAGTACAAAAGTAATGGGTTGCCAGAGATTGCAGCTGTGTTAGCCATAAGACTCCATCATTTACCCCGCGATTCATAATGTTTGGAAGAGTCCAAGTGATGGAATAGATAGATAACTTTAACAGAAGATGCTTATTCGTAAGTTGAAATTAAGTATATATATTTGTTTCGGCTGGCGCCGTGTGCGTCTGCGCGTGTTTAAATGAATATGCATGACCCTCACTCCCAATCTGTGCTTAAATCTAAACGCAAGTTCAATGAACAAAACTTCTTTCCTGATACTGTACGGATGTTGAACTCTGTTTCGCTAGATTGCTTTCCAGCTGACTACAACATGGTCGTCTTTAAATCCAATGTAAAAATATTTCTGTTGAGTCGTTCGATTAATTAGTCAATTTCTACTTAATTTTATTAGATTGGGGCAAATATAATATCGTTTTTTGACGTTCAACAAGTAAAAAACGACATTATTTTTGCACCAACCAAATACATCACTCATTACCATTTATCCTCAAGTGGCCTCCAGGCCTTGATAAGTGGTGATTCTCCCTTGTGAAAAATACGAAAATGTCCCTGTATTGCAAGTGAGAGCGTATATTTATGTTCATTTCGGTTAGCGCCATGTGCGCTTGATAGTGGCGTGTTAGTGCTTCGTCGTGCACTACGTTTAGAACCCGTGAAAATCTTTCGTCAACGTCACACTGGTAATCACTTCAGTATGGCATAAAAATAATGTTTTTTTTTTTCCTTTTAGTTTTCCAGTAGAAAAGAATGAGAAGATTTGAGACGCAAAATAAATAAATAAAATGAAATGAAGGACTGCATCATATTTATAACGTTGATTCGCGTGAAAATAAATGGCGGAGAAATGCGTTTTTTTTTTTTGGTCGACTTAGAGCAAGTCTTATTCAAAGGCGCCAATTTGTCTGCCTCATGGAATGGAAAAAAAAATCTCTTGCAAATTTATGCAATTCCTTTTATATTCGAACCGAAAATAAATGGAAGACTTTTGTTTATTGGAATGAAATTTTTGCAACAAAATGTAATTATAATTTTCTGGTCTGCTTCATGAAAATCCCTCGGCATATTCGACGATTCTTATTCGTTTATTTTGGTACCGTCTGTGCATTGGACAAGAGCACCCCCATCTCCCCCTCCCTCTTCCAGTGTGTGTGCGTGTGTGTGTGTGTGTGTGTGTGTGTGTGTGCGTGTGTGCGTGCGTGTGTGTGTGTGTGTGTGTGTGTGTGTGTGTGTGTGTGTGCGCGCGCGAGATAATTCCATTTTCACTTTTTGGCGAACGCAAGCTCTCCCAAAAAGAAAAAAATGTATTACAAGAAAAACAAACAGAAATTGTCCCTGCTCTTCGATAAAATATGCATTTGAAAAAAATGCTTACAGTACTGTTTCGTTGTATCACAAGTCATCATTGCGGCTAGACTTTTTCTAGCCGTAGATTGAACCTACAATCATCGTGTTGATAATCAGCTTCGTGGCCGGGTTCGAATCTCTCGACCGGCTGTAATGATAACTGTCTGCATTGATGATCCCCCAAAAGATGAAACACTAACATCTGTAGGTATATATATATATATATATATATATATATATATATATATATATATATATATATATATATAAACATTAGCAGGAAGACCCGACGTTACCTGGGATTGAATGATAATCAACGCATGTTTCACAATCCCATATTTTATTGTCATCAAAATTGGGTAAATTGCCCATTTTTAAAAATTAAATCGATTAATTGCCTGCTCTAGTTAGGGATCCATGGAGGTGAGTGGCTTCACATGTTTCCACGCAGTGACTTCGTTCACAATACATTGTAGTCTACATTGCACTGTAGAGAATCTATTGTTGATTTCATAAAATTTTTATAAATAATGGCTTGCATTAAAGTTTAAAATGCAAAAGTCAAGTATTATGCTTCAATTGTGCTCTAAGCAGAAACATTCATTTCAAACGCGTCTTTGTCATATTAAAGAACCTACTGTTGATTTTATATGGCTAGCCTTACTGCTTGTGCGATAATAATGGCTTGAATTTAAGTTTAAAAAGAGAAAGTTATGTATCATGCTTCAGTTGTGCTTTAAATATTTATTTCATACGTTCCTCCATCATATAAAAACCTACTGTTGATTAAATATGTCGGGCCTTTCGACTTGTGTGGCAACAACACTTCTCAAATGAACTTGTGATGTTACGCTGTGTAGGGTGTCACTATGGTCAAAATCGCCTGTTTCTTCTTTAATGATTTTGATTATTTATTATCATTACTTATCAAAGACATTCCGATACAAAACCTATTTAAGAACACTGCAAAGCAAATTAAGTACCTTCGTGTTAAATTTCATAAAAATCGGCCCAGCCGTTTTCAAGTTCATAGGAAACGAACTCACACACATTAATATATATATATATATATATATATATATATATATATATATATATATATATATATATATATATATATATACTCCTATTAATTCGTTTTTCTTTTGTGTGTATTGATATTTATATTAAACCCCCTCTTTTCTAATTATTTAAAAAGAAAATACAATTTTCTTATATATGGGTTGTGGAATTGCATTCATCTGCAAAAAATCTAGCTAATTTACATATTTTTTAAACATTCATTTTAATTAATTCCCTATTAGTTACTTCGTTTATCTAATGGGACGACCATCTTCAATTAACTATTACGTGTAATTATATTCATGTAGATATTCTACATGATTTATACTTGCATAATATTTGCGTAAAATTTTTAGAGTAAATACAAAATTGTTTCCATATATATTTTTGTATACGTATCTATTTTTGTTTAATCTATTAGTCTATCTATCTATATATCTATAAAGTGAACGTGTCTGTGTGCCTGTCTGTGTACATTTCCCTACGCAATAACTCTGTCAATTTTTAGTCTACGGACTCGAAATTTGATATACAGGGTACTGAGATTTGGAAAAATCTATGTGATCGGTTTTCAACAAGAAATTTGGCTGTTAAGGGGTCAAAGTGCAACGATTTGACTTTTGAGAACCCTACCAAACTCCTCCGACCATTTTGGGTATAAACCCTAAAAATTTTAGATATAGATTCATTGGACATGGATCTAACTTAATAACTTGATTTGAACCCAAAACAATAACTGTTAAGGGGTCATAATAGGGGTCAAAGTTGAAAAAAAATTACCTTTTTTTTTGCTCTGCATACACCTTCAAATACCCGGGCAACACCGAGCACCCATGCTAGTATATATATCTATAATATAAAGCTGAATGTTTGTGTGTGTGTGTGTGTGTGTGTGTGTGTGTGTGTGTGTGTGGTCACGAATAGGCTCCTATATTGTTGACTATTATAGAAAACTGATCATATATAATGATAGAAGTATCGAGACACAAGAATGGGTATGTTTGATCTGGCAGAACGGTGGTTCATTAAAATTGTGGGATCTGCGTTCGCGCCTGGTCCACAAAGTATGGAAATAAAAAAATTAAAAATTTAAAAAAAAAACGTTTACAAGTGTTTTTGATATAGATGTACATAATACTTTGATAAGTATGTTTTAACTTAAATAGGGATGGTATAATAAAATTGTGGGGCCGCGTTCGCGTCTGGCCTCCATAGAATGGAAATAGACACAAACTTTAATAAAGACTTTTCATATCTGTCTACTTTGGTAATTAAGTTTCAGTTTGAAGAAGTATGGTATAATAAAATTATGGGGTGTTCGTTCGCACCTGACCTCCATAGAATGGAAATATGTCATAAAGTTTAACAAGGTTTTTTTTTAATATAGATCCACAGAATATTGTAATAAGTGTTTCAGTGTGAACAGGTATGGTATAATAAAATATGGGGCTTTCTCATTTCATCCTTATGTAGTTAAATTCTTTTTTTAAAATTGAAAACTTTTGCGAAATCGGTTTATGCAAGTGCTAAGTCTATTTCTATTTAACAATTTTAGTTAAGGCTTTTTT
>NC_136499.1:125135520-125143020 GCF_053919585.1 Euprymna scolopes | reverse complement strand
TGAAATGAATTTACCGATTCAGACGAAAAGTAGAATGAGTTTTGAGATTCGCCATTAAATAACACAAAAGAGGTTGACTTTTCGTTAAAATTAAGAAACAATAATCCTGTCTTTACATAATAAGAAAAGCATGCGAACTTTGTTCCAAAGGTAATGCTGTTACATAAGAAGGGCTGTCCCCTTTCTCATGTAAGTAAGAAGGCAACTAGATAAGTGAAAATGATATTAGGAAAAGGCTAGAATTGAACCCTGTTGGCAAGTGTTAAAAGATAATGGATAATTGAAATCCTAGGAATGCATTCAATTGTTAATTCTTTTAGAAATAACTAAATATTATTTATGTCAGAAAAAGAGCGATTGCCCATTCTTTTAGAAATAACTGGATATTAAATATGTCAGTTAAAAGAATGGACAATGCGAGTTTATAGATAATTATTAAAAATAGGTTAGATATTGAACAATTAAAATTGGGGATTCTTTGTTTGCCAAAAGTGTGTTTGGACAGACACATGTAAAATCCACGTGAAATTTAGTCATGTTGGTTAACACACCTCTAGCGTCACAAACAAAGGAGATTCTCAATATATTGAGATGGAGTTCGAAGTTAGTTAAGGAGGATAAGAGAATCACAGACAGTCATAGACTAGAGTCGGACAGCGACTCAGTGGAGCTGATTCCCTTGGAGACAAAGCGCGGGGGGGGGGAGACTGCGTAGTCAAAGGCTTGAATACCTGACATCATCAATCGGCCGGCTGATGAATAAAAAAATCACTATCTATATTTTGTAACTGTTTGTCTTCATGTCGTCATAACAACCGAAAGGTAAATGTGTTTTGATCATCATCATCTTCATTGAAATTTGTATCGAACTTTGTATAACCCCCTCCAAGTATTAAATGTCCGTGCTTCCCCATCATCAATAATGTGTCTTTCCCCTATCTGTGTTAACAAGAACTGTATAAAAGAATTATCCTCACAGTCGTCATGATATACCAAGAATATAAATGTCCCCCCTCAGTATTGTCATCATCGTCCCATGTTCTGAGTTCTCGATATATACACCCCTCCCAATATGAACCCACACAACGCAACATATTTTTGAATTTGGTCTCTAATATGTACCCAGCTAAACAGCAATGCCTCCTATTTTTTATTCCGCCTGTAAGGATTGCAAATTGCATTGTTATGATGACTGAACTTATGCATTCATAACCTGAAAGTTTTATCTCCCTGTTTTAGACATTGGCTATGTGAGACTCTAAGAAAGCAGCCCCTGTCATGGACGTGCGCCAGAAGCAGAGATGCGTAATTGAGAATGGTGGTGCCTATGCAGAAAAAAATTTCTGGAGCACAAAAGGTTGCTTGTTTAAATGGTACCACTTCTGTTTTCGTAGCTCTTCAACTTTTGAGTCAGAAAAAATATAAGAAACTTTACTTTTGGAACTACCAACTTGTAGAATGGGCTTCGCGATTGAACATTAAATAACTAAAAACATTTATCGTAAAGACGGAAGAAATTCTTTATTCATACGAAAAAAAGAGTTTTTAGATGTACGTAATCATTTCTCCAAGATTTGCCGGCCATGTTTGTCGGTCATCCTGTCACACTTTTGTTTGAAACACCACCGTCCTCGCAAAACACGTAAGATAGAATGGACGCATCTTGAGAATATCCGTTATTTGTAGTTTATAAATGGAAGCTGGTAGCAATAAAGTGGAACTAATGACTTGGCGTGTTGCGTTCGAGTGCGACCGTGTCCATTGTTGCGTCAGTGAATGTAAAGTTACACCCTCTCTCTTTTTCTTTTTGATATGAATTTTATCCCTTTCTTTCTTCTGTGTGCCTACACTTCTCCTTCTCTTTCTCTCTTCTTTTTCTCTTTCTTTGTCCCTCTCGTTTTCGCTTTCGTATTTTCCTCCTCCTTTTCTATTTCTCTCTCGCTTTCTCTCTTTCTTTCTCATCACGAGGGAGAAGAGTGAATTAATATTTTTCTTAGCATTCGAACCGGTGAATGCTAGCCAACTCTCGAGTTTAATATGTTTCCTCAGAATAAAGAATAAATTATTCTTTTTCTAAGATGGCCGCCCTCTCCTCATTAGCAGCATTCAATTTTCAGCTGATGGTTCCTGTCAAGATAATCAAGTTTCCTGAGAGAATTAACGACACCGAAGACCTGTCGAGCAACTAAAGAACCATTCCCTTCATTACTGTCGTACTTGTTGGTAGTGCCATGCCAAAACGTAAAAGCCCTTCCAGCTACAGAACTACAGAAAGTTCCAAAGATCGGTTTACATTGGTGCAGTGACAAAGACGCGTCTGCTTCTGTCGGAGATCGAAAAAAACAAAAACAAAAACAAACAAACAAACAAACAACAACAACAAAACAAGACACATGACTACACCTGCCACGTCTTTCCTTTCTTACGTCACCACCAGATACTTTAGCTGTTTTGTAATTAAGACCGTCCCCATTCGCTCACACGTGGTGCCCCCTGTGAACACTTGAAATAAAGTAGGGGGAGATCAATGTGACCAAAATAGATCGAAGCAGATCAATAAGCCGTTATTCGCTGAACCGTACGAATTAACTTTGCGTCTACAAAAGAATGGTTCAATGGTTCAGATAAAGCAACGCCATTTTAATTTTCTTTGCTTTTTATTTAAGAAGATTGAATTTTAATGTCTAAAAGATTTGATTGTAAAATCGTTCTTCTTTTACATGTTGTTCAGCCTTTATTTTTGATTATCGTCCAGATTTATTCGTACTTTTTTATAATTCATTAGTATATATATATATATATATATATATATATATATATATATATATATGTGTGTGTGTGTGTGTGCGTGTGTGTGTATATGTATACACATATAGTCCATATATACACACACACACACACACACACACACACACACACACACACACACACACACACACACATATATATATAATACAAAGCTCAACGTCTGTGTGTGTGTGTGTGTGTGTGTGTGTGTTGTCACGAATAGGCTCCCATATGGTTGCCTATTTTAAAAAACGGATTCCATATGATGATAGAAGATGTATCGAGGATCAGGATATGGGTATGTTTGATCTGGCAGAACGGTGGTTCATAAAAATTGTGGGGTCTGTGTTCGCGCCTGGCCCCCAAGGTATGGAAATAAAAAATGAAAAAAAAAACCCCAAAAAAACAAAACAAAAAACGTTTACAAGGGTTTTTTGATATAGATACACATAAGAATACTTTGATAAGTATGTTTCAAATTAAATAGGGATGGTATGATAAAATTGTGGGGTCTTCGTTAGCGCTTGTACTCCATGGAAATATGGCACAAACTTTAACAAAGACTTTTCATATCTATTTGCGTAAGTATACTTTGATAATTATGTTTCAGTTGGAAGAAATATGGTATAATAAAATTATTGGGTGTTCGTTCGCGCCTGACCTCCATAAAATGTAAATATGTCACAAAGTTTAACAAGTTTTTTTTTTTTAAAGGGTTGAGGGCCCACAATAACACCTTAACTTGAATCTTAATTCACGTTAGCGTTTATTTATTTTTTGAGTTGAATCATATTGTGTGGAATAAATTCACCTCATAAATTGACGTTCATATTAAAGTGAAAGCAAAAAAAAAAGATAATAAATAAAAAAAAGTCGGAACTTTAGACAATTCTCGACACAACTTTTGCATAACTCTGTTTTTTCCTTCTCCACTTGCACGTGGCACTCTTTCGAAAATAGATAAATAGATAAATAATAAAAAATAAGAACGTTATTTGTTATCGTGTCAAAAGAAGGAAAAAATCCTGCTCACGTGATTACGTGTCTTTTTAAAAACATTTACATAACTTTTTTAATTTTTATTTATATATCTGTTTAAGCTTTTTTGTCAGTGTACTAGAAGGAATTCAGTTGATTACAACCCTTTCTGTGTGTACTTTACATTACAATAGTACAACCCTTAATCCGACGGCGCAATACTACACCGTTCAATACTGTAAAACTGAAACGAAGCTGTTATGCTTGAAAAGGGCGCCATTTTCTTCTTATTCATATTTATATCTATTATTTGCTTTAAAAAAAAACTAAAGTAATTACGCGTTTACTTTTTTTAATATCCCATTTTGCTGTTTCGGATTATTTTACTAAAGTAAGTAAAGCTTCATTATTTTTCAAAACTGTTTTTGTTTCTTTGTTTTTCAATATTTCGTCGATATTATTTAGTAAGAGTGTTTAGCAGAAAAGCCAACAAACGACTACGCGAAAAAATAAATATACAAGAAATAAATGTTACCATAGTCAATAAAATTCAGTCCATGTTTTTTTTTGTTTTGAAAATAGTTTGTAATGCTCTTTACTTGAAATAATTTCAGCGAACCGAAATTAAAACGAAATTTGAAGCGATAACTACTTAAATGAATTTTTATATAAACTACACATGCCATAATCGAATATTCCTCAAGCACAAAATAACGGAAAACATTAAGATATGTTTATAAATATTCCTTACGTTGACGGAACTCTCTTATATTGTAAACACACAATGCTCAGGTGCCCCTTCTTCAAATTGAAAACGGGGCTCTCCATTTCATAGTTGCTGCCATTTTGATTTTTTTTTAACCGGATCGTGAATTAAAAAATTTTTTTTTTATAAACTACTTAAAAATACAAAACAATTAAATTTTCAACCATAACAGTAACTTTTATTGACTATGGTAACATTTATTTCTTGTATATTTATGTCATTATATATATATATAACATTTTCTCTTTGTAAGGAAACATCATTTTGTTGGTCACTCTTGGCTACGAATGGAAACAAAGTTGATATAAAAAAATATATTTTCGCGAAAATTATCTTTACTTTCATCATATTTTGCTTAGGGTAAAATTTTGGAGTATCAAAACCTATCTCTTTACATCCCCCTCCTTTTCATAACATATATTTTCCTCAATCACAGCCCATTTTCTGTAGGCTGTTTTTAAACCCAGTCAACGACGGGTACTTCTGCTAGTTATATATATATATATATATATATATATATATATATATATATATATATATATATATATACTAGCAAGCCGCCAGGCATTGCCAGGGCATAAAATACGCTTAAATATGATATTCTAATTAATGCAGATTTCGTATTTATTATTATACTAGCCAGGGTGCCTGGCGTTGCCCGGGTGTTTATAGGCGTGTGTTGAGCAAAAAAAAAAAAAAAAAAATGTTGTAGTACGCAGGCTCGAGCCCGTACCGCGAAGAGGGAAAGAATGTGCCCCCTCAAAACGTGACGTCTTTGCCGTTGTGTCCATCACCAAACCGGAAGTGGTGAAGGTTTAAATTAAGGTTAGTCAGACGAAAAGAGGGGATAAATTTCGAAAATATCTGCGAAAAAAGCGATCCTCCTTGTAAAAAAGGGTGAAGGAACTAATGTTTTTAGTCAATTTTTCGATATTTGTTGTCCGAAGGGTCGATGTTCAAAACGATACCGACCTCGTGAAAATCCGTCGCTTCTTTCGAAAGTTTTAGGCATACATACATACATACATACATACATACATACATACATACATACATACATACATACATTTAAACAGACAGGTGAGATTTATATAATAGATTATATTGGACCCAATATATAGTAATGATTTAAAAAGTTAAAAAATAAATGGCTCGTGCGCTACCATCGAAAATCGAAACCAAAACGTTAAGCTTACTATTTACTTTTTTCTCTGACGTTAATGCCTGAGCCATGAAGACATATTTGCTGCAAGGCTAAAAATTAAAACATAAACCAATAGCTACTACGTTACGCATGCATATTCGTAATGCCATCGTTCGACCTTCACCTGGAAAATTTTATTTTTTAAAGTTTTACACATTTGTACTGACTTTCGCCCAGTTAAAACCCAAACCTGCACTTTCGCATGGGTTCGAATACCCTATATATGAAGTTTCATGTCTGTAGACCAAAACTAACAGAGGAGTTTGTTAGGCAAATTTTTAAAACAAATATATATATGCATACATAAATATATATATATATATATGGAAATGGGTTTGTGTTTACTATAAGCGTTTTACGTAAATATTAAGCAAGTATAAATTATGTAGAATATCTGCATGAATATAATTACATGTAATAGTTAACTAAAGATAATTATTCCATAAGAAAACCGAAAAAAAAACTAATAAGAAAATTATTAACATGGATGGTTAAAAGAATATGCAAATTAGCTAGATATTTTTGAAGATAAATGCAGTTCAATGACCCATATATAACAAAGTTGTATTTTCTTTTTTAAATAAATAGAAAAAAGGATTTTTAATATGAATATCAATACATAAAAAACTCAAAATTTATAGGAGTGCTAGCATTTGAGCCAGGCGTTGCCCGGGTGTTTGGAGGTGTGCGTTCAGCAAAAAAAAAAAAAAAAAAAAGAAAAGAAAAAGTGGTAGTAGAAAGGCAGGCTCGAACCCGTACTGCAAAGGAGGAAAAGAACAGGGGAAAAAACTGACGTCTTTGCTGTTATGATCATCGCCAAACCGGAAGTGACGTAGGCAAGACAATCGAAAAGAGAGGAAGAATTTAAAAAATGTCGGCAAAAAAGCGACCTCCCCTGTAGAAACGTGCCCAGTTGAAGGTGAAGATATTAATGTTTTTAACCAATTTTTCGATATTTGTCGTCTGAAAGACCGAACTTCAAAACGATATTGATCTTGGTAAAATCCGTCGCCTCTGTCGAAAGTTTTAGACAGACATGCAAACATACATACAAACATACATTTATATATTGGTAGCTTAAATTTTCGACCCAAACCGATTAAAAAGCTTGCCCTATCTCTGAATACCCTTTATGTAAAATTTCAAATGTTAAGACCAGAAATTGTCTGAGTAATTTGGTAGAGACCGAAGCGGTCAATTTAAAAAAAAATGTTGACCCCTATTATGATCCCTTAACATTCATTGTTTTGGGCTCAAATCAAGTTATTAAGTTAGATGCATGTCCAAGGAACCTATATCTAAAATTTCAAGTGTTTATACCTAAAATTGGTGGAGGAGTTTGATAGAGTTCTCAAAGGTCAAATCGTTGAACTTTGACCCCTTAACAGCCGAATTTCTGGCTGAAAACCGATCACAAAGATTTTCCCAACTCTCAGTACCCTGTATATCAAAGTTAGGGTCTGTAGACAGAAAATTGACAGAGTTATTGCGTAGGAAAATGTACACAGACAGACACAGACAGACAGACAGACAGACAGACAGACAGACACATTCACTTTTGTAGATATATATAAATTCGAATCCAAATATGTTAAAAGATTCTTTATGTAATGTCTCAAAAACGACGTTTATTGTTTTTTTTTGTTGTTTTTTTTTGTTCAAAGATTTCCATTTGTCAGTCAGGTCGAAAGCTTTTAGTTTCTGGTGAAAAGAAAAAAAAAGGAAAACACTATACATTTATTATATGCTTTATTTGTTTTACCAA
>NC_136499.1:125050520-125125520 GCF_053919585.1 Euprymna scolopes | reverse complement strand
AAAAAGAAAAAAAAGCAACAAACAAACAAGCAAACAAACAAAACAAGACAAAAAACAACGACAATGAATAAGAAGTAGTTACCGGACATTTTATCAACACACATATAATAGAATAGTGAGCCGCTATGACTATCTTATCCTATTACATACTTCTGTATTAATCGGTTTACTTAAATATGAAACGGAAGTCACTAAACATGAAACGAAATACAAAACCATATGGAAATAATTTATTTTTAAAAATATTTTAGTTTTAACACTTCTTATGCTTTCATGAAATAATAAAAAAACAATAATCTTTCATTTTTTACATTTCTATAAATATTTTTTTTAACACTTGTGTTAGTTTTTACATTTTTATAAATAGTTTTTTTTTTGTGTTATCAGAATTTTTATTATTTACGTTTTTATAAATGGTGTCTTTTTGAAATAATATATTTATGTCTTTCACAAGTTTTATCACAGAATTTTTTCATAAATGATGCATAAAAGTTTTTTTTTATTAACATTTCTTGTGTTCTAAAAAATAAATTTTCGTTTCGTAATTCAAGTGAAGGTATTTTGTTTTATGATGCATTATTTATGACAAAATTTTGTGATAAAATTTGTGAAAATTTTATATGATTTCAATATGAATAAATTCTAAAGATTTAGAAAATTATTTATAAAAATATAAACTATAAAAGTTTAAATAACTTTTTTGAAATAAAATATTTCCATATGAATATATTTTAAATATTAAAAAAAACATATATTTTATAAGTTTAAAAAAACATATTTTAAATATTAAAAAAAAACATTTATAGAAAAGTAAACTATGGAAGTTTAAATTACTTTTTCAAATAAAATATTTCCATATGAATATATTTGAAAATATATTCATATGGAAAAAATATTTTAAAATATGTTCATATGAAAAAATAAAAAATAAACTTTTATTTTTTAAATTTCTATAAATATTTTTTTAATACTTAAATATTAAAAAAATATTTATAGAAATTTAAGAAATAAAAGTTTATTTTTTCATGATAAAACAAAAATTGGGTCCATATGGCTTCGTATTTCATTTCATGCTTAGTGACTTCCATTCCAGATTAAGATAAATCGAGTCCACTTCCGGCATCTTAATTTTGCGTACTGAATTTTTGGACACAACCAAATATCGAATCGAAATTAAGGCGTACAATACTGGCATATTAGGATGCAAGATGATATACGATACAAAACCGAAGGCTTTTACTATAATTAGCTTAGTTTAAAAGAAGATAAAAAGATGCGCTTCTTCTTTGAATTTCTAGCCGAATCGCAGAGTAGAAGTGAAACGAAGGAAATCGTTTAAAAAAGGAAGTTTTTGAAAAAAAAAAGAAAAAAAAAAACTGTGCCATAATTCCATTAATGGACGATCGTTATGCATTCCGAAAGTTTTTTTTTTTTTCTTTTCTAAAAGAGAAATCCAGCTTGAAATACCTCGGAGGTTCTTTTAAACAAATCTGATGATTGAAAGAAATGACGAAAAAGATCAACATACTACTACTACTACTACTACTACTACTACTACTACTACTACTACTACTAATAATAATAATAATAATAATAATAATAACAACAACAACAACAACAACAACAACAGTAACAGCAATAATAATAGTAACAATAATAATAATAATTAAAATGATAATAATGATAATAATAATAATATAAAATAGCAACATTAATAACAATAACAATAATAATAGTTACAATAAGATTAATTATAATAATAATAATAATAATAACTAACAATAACAACAACAATAATAATAGCAATAACAACAACAATCATCAAATAATAATAATAATAATAATAATAATAATAATAATAATAACAACAAAAACAATAACACCAGCAGCAACAACATCAACAACAACAATAATAACAACAAAAACAACAATAATAGTAATAATAATAACAACAATAATAGTAATAATAATAATAATAACAATAATAATAACAACAACAATAGTAATAACAATAACAACAACAATAATAATAACAACAATAACAACAACAATAATAATAATAACAACAATAATAATAACAATAACAATAATAACAACAATAACAACAACAACAATAATAATAATAACAATAATAATAATAAAAATGATAATAATGATAAAATAATAATATAAAATAGCAACAACAATAATAACGATAACAATAATAATAACAACAATAACAACAACAATAATAATAACAATAATAACAACAATAACAATAATAATAATAGCAATAATAATAATAACAATAATAACAATAATAACAATAATAATATAAAATAGCAACAATAATAACGATAACAATAATAATAGTTACAATAAGAGTAATTATAATAATAATAATAACTAACAATAACAACAATAATAATAGTAATAACAACAGCAACAATCATAAAATAATAATAATAACAACAAAAATAACAACAATAATGACGACAAAAATAACAACAACAACAACAACAACAACAACAACAATAATAATAATAATAATAATAATAATAATAATAATAATAATAATAATAATAATAATAATAAACTCTCCAAGAAATATTGAATATAATAGGATAACGCGCCTGCTTTCAAGAATCCTATTTCCTTTAGAACGATACAAAGAAAACGAACAAATTCTGCGTCTAAAATGAAAGAAGGAAGGAAGGGTGGCGAACTTTATGTTCTTTCTCCCGAACGGTAGTTGCAACCTTATAGGTTCATGCCGAACACAATCACCTAACACTTTGAAAGAAGAGAAAAAAAAAAAAAAAAAAACCACAGAGAACTTCGCGCGCGAACCAATAGCTTGGATCAATACACAGATTTGAAATCTCCTGATAGTGTTTCCGACAAACCAGAAAGCTTTTTCTTTTTTCTCTCTTGCTTATGTGAAACGTGGCTTAACTTAGGCGAGTCTACGATGCCCGCGAGAATTCCAAGAATAGGAACTCTCTCAATAACGATATTATATAATGTGCAGAAAGAATATAGGAAAAAACAAAAAACAAACAAAAAAACCCCCCAAAAAACAAACAAACAACCCCCCCCCCAAAAAAAAAACAAAACAAAAAAAAAAACATAGCGTCGAAATTCAGATGTATTATGGGAATTTCGCAATTGTTTATGAATAAAAATGAATAAAAATGTCGTTTGTGGGTTTAGGTAGAAGCTATCCAGTCCATCGGTTAGCCCTTAAAGTATATTATATATATATATATATATATATATATATATATATATATATATATATATATATATATATATATATATATATATATATATATATATATCTAGGAGAGTGATCTAGGAGAACGAAAGCTTTAATATAAAACCCGCGGTTGAAGTGACTGCTGTCCAGACTTTTTGTTTCCCACCGACTTAATAGTGACCAATAATCAGAGAGTAGTTGTCATACAAACTATGCGTGCAGTTCACTGGGTCATAAATATCTTGAACTCTACGACTCTGTTGGAATTGTGGAAATTATAGTTAAGATGGTAAGCGATTTGGTAACCATGTCACGTGCTTACTGAATGATCAACAAGTGCGTGTGTAGCAGAATTAAGAGTGGGTGGGTGGGTGAGGTTCAATTATGGCATCCCATAAGATTATCGCAACGCACCTGCAACATTTATGGTCTGCAAGACACGTATGACAGGACTAAAAATTCATACCTCTCATTGGGACAAAATGTTACCGGCAGAAATTTTGATTTGATAAAAATAAAACTAGGTTAAACGGAGTCTACAATATTATTATTTGTATCCTTCGGACTACTGTTCTCTTATTTTGAGCGTCATTTTTACAACGTTTCGGTTGATGTAACCATCGACCTTCTTCAAGTGTTTTTTGTCGAACTGGGGAATGTTTCTGTCGAACTCAGGAATTTTGACTGGAATTTCGAACGGAACCCCTTATTTACTTCACGAGGGTAGCATGTTCTTGTTCTGTCAACCATGACTGAATAGAGATCCTAAGTAATTCGCAATTATATTTTTCGGCCGTCCACATTGAGAATTGAACCTTCAACCTTCAGGAGAATATCACTTTTACAATTGATTTTTTCCAAGTAGTCTAACCACTGCGCCATGGTTCCTGGCGGACAATTTTGATGAGTTATACTTGAAGCAGGTCGGAGGTTACATCGACTGAAACGTTGTGAAAATGACACTCAAGACAAGAACAGCAGTCCGATGTATCCAAATAATACGAATGTCGTTATGGTTAATGCAAACAGTTCTAAGTAATATGAGAATATAAAGACGAAACGAATGAAGTCTCTTGAGCAAAAGATGGATCAGAATAATAAAATAGGAATTCAGAACGCATTTCTAATTTAAAACCAACACACACGCAAGCCTTCTTTTGACCTCCTCCTTTCCTCCTCCCCCCTCTTTTGTTTACTCCTCTTTTCCATGTACATTGTTACTTTGTCGTTTCTCTTTTCTGCAGTAAAATTAGATGAATGACTTTTTGTATTCAAAGAATTAATATTCTTGAGTCTCGTCTTTATGAATATACTGGCCTGAAGACGTGGTGTCTCTGAAAAGAAGCACTGCAGAAAATGTTTGCACATATGTAGCCTAAAACGTTAGTATAAATAAAATGACAAAGCTCTCTCTGATTCTCTCTCCTCTGATCTCGAACGAGTGATTCAGTGGGGGAAGACGTGGCTGGTTACCTTTAATGCATCTAAAACCAAACTCCTATCTTTACATCATCAACGCTCTGATTGAAATGGATGACTCTCGTCTAGGAGAAGCCCCATGTTTTGACAAGCTTCTGGGCTTGACCTTCACTCCTGATCTGAAATCAAACACGTACATCAAGTCTGTTGCCAAGGTCGCTGGAAGATGGTGGGATCCTTCTACTGCTCCAGAAGATATCTCACTACTGATGCAATTCTCTATCTATATAAAAGCCAAGTACGTCCAAGGATGGAATACTGCTGCCATATCTGGGCAGAAGCTGCTAAAAACAGCCTATCCTGCCTTGACAAAGTACAAAATAGACTTCGTGGCTTAGTGAGGGATGCCCTTTTCTCTTCCCCGCAACCTCTCTCCCACAGAAGAGACGTTGCAACCCTATCTTTGTTTTATCGTTATTTCCATGGCAGGTGCTCGTCTGAACTCCAATCTCTGGTTCCCTCTCGCCAATCTTTTATGAAAAACACCCGTCTAGCTGAATCCACTGTCACAAACTTTCCCCACTCTTTATCTATGCCTAAATCAAAACGTAGATTCCATGAACAAAACTTCTTTCTTAGAACTGCATGCCTGTGGAACTCTGTTCCGTCTGCCTGCTTCCCACCTTACTACAACTTGGATGTCTTCAAGTTCAACGTAAACAAATTCCTGATGAACCGCCCCCTTAAGTAGACACTTTATTAAATCTCCTCACTAACGTACTGTACTTATAATAACCCTTATCCCTGAGTGGCTTCCGGGCCTTGATAAGTGGTGACCACCTTGTAAAAAAAAAAAAGTACTATAATCCATTCGTTTATCGAGTGCTTTTTGATATATACAGTAGTTTAAGTGGATTTTCATTTAGGAAACTAAAACTATATATATATATATATATATATATATATATATATATATATATAATACGATGATCTGAGCATAAGAGCTAAATTGACCAACTTCATTTCAACTGAAAGTGCTCAACCATAAGAAACGAGTTTCTTAAAGGGGCTGACATAATTGTTTACTTCAATAATTATCAAATATCTACAGACACTAGTATTTTTCTTTTCGGGAATCATCAGTGCAGGGTGCCACAATTAACACCAGTCGATAGATTCGAACCCGGCGACGGAAGCCATCTCTGGCTTCATTAGCAATGGCCGCATCCATTCGGCTACTGTTAACCGCGTGAAAATGACGTTGAAATTTAAACATTTTATTTAAAAAAATTTTTTTTTACGTCAGTCAGAGTGATTTTAATCGGCCTATATTTTTAATCGAGTTTTCATCAACTCTATATATTTTAACTTATCGCCTGACGCCGTTTGCTGTATATTTTAGTTTTTACCTTTAATTCTCATTTTCGCTCATTCGCTCTTTTACTTCAACACCTGAAGATGATTCGTGGACGAATCGAAAGCGCTCGTGACAGCAAAACTATGCAACTTTTATTAATATTTTTGATTTTGATACAAAAAAGATTATACGGAAAATCTATAAATTAAAATAAGAATCATAAAGCAAAGTGTCTCCGTTGGATTTAATAGTATTTGCTTGAATGAAAAAAATGCTGCCTAAATATATATATATATATATATATATATATATATATATATATATATATATATATATATATATATATATATATATATATATATATATATATATATATATATATATATATATATATATATATATTATTTTTAAAAACAGTTATCTACGGACACGCGTGTTTCGGAGCCCTACTCCTCTTCAGCTCCGAAACACGCGTGTCCGTAGATTACTGTTTTTAAAAATAATAAATAAATAAATAAAGAATACGTAAAAAAAGGGCGACTTTCTAAGAAAAACACCGGATCTCCGAGGCGGAGACGTTAATCTTAATATCGTTTAAAAAATCAACAACAAACTTCGTATATATATATATATATATATATATATATATATATATATATATATATATATATATATATATATATATATATTAAAAAAGGGTTTGTGCGCATGTCTGTCCCTAAAACAAAGATATACCAGGGAGTGATCCTTAAATATAAGTTTATTCACAATTTGCATGCGAGCATAATGAAGCTACTGACACTCTTCTAATATACTACACAAAGAAATGAACTTATCTATAAGCCTAAGGTTAAGAGTGTTAATATACAAGCGTCGTTTCAAAGTAAAGCTATCTATGTTTTTACACTCCAAAAGTTGAAGAGTTATGAAGACGGAAGTGGTACCATTAAAACGAGCGACCTTTTGCGCTGTAGAATTAACCTTTTTGTTTTTTTACATAAACTATGTGTGAGTTCTTTCCTCATAGGGTCCGAAACGGCTGAGCATATCTTTTGCAAATTTCACACAAAGCTAATTTATATGTCTGGCAGTGTTCTTAGATATGTTTTGTACAGAAATTTTATCCGACAAGTATCGAGAATCGAAAAAATCCGATCCTAAAAAAAAGAACCCAGCTTTTTTCTTATAGATAAAAAAAGAAGAATTTCTACAAGGGAATTTTTATATGTTACACTGGCAAGAGAGATAATACAATCTTAGCAATGCACTATTGCTTGCGATGAACGATGGCTTAAAATTTATGCGCATAAGCCTGACGAATCCTAGAGTGGATGAAACGCCGAATATTCAGTGTAGCTTAATCGCCATATATATTTTATAGATTTTATAAATTACTAACTAGCTCTACCTACGTATTGAGCACTTTTGAAGTAAATACTTAAAGTTTACGCATAAATCTATACTTTCGTATATTAATTTTATGTGAGTAAATGAAGTAGTTATATATATATATGTGAATGTGTGTGTGTGTAGGTATATTCATATATATATGTATATGTATATATATATGCATATATATATACATATGTATATATACATATGTATATATATGTATATATAGATGTATATATACGTATGTATATATATGCATATATATACATATACATATATGCATATATATACATATACATATATAAATATGTATAATATACACAAACATATATATGTATATATATATACATACATATATATACATATGTATGTATATATGTATATATATACATATGTATATATAAATATGTATATATATGTATATATGAATATGTATAATACACACACATATATATGTATATATATACATACATATATATACATATGCATATATATTTATATATACACATGTATATTTAAAAAACAATATATATATATTTATGTATATATATGCACATATATGACAGTATACGGGAAACGGATAATATGGACGATTTTCTATTCCACATATATTGATCGGTTTTGTTGAAAATAAAATCCAAATTAAATATGTTTACGAATTTCTCGAGAGAAATTGTTTATGATAAACAAAAACTCTTCCTTATCTCCAATCGCCATTTCCCAACCAATGTGTTTGTTTTTCTTTAGTCATTATTGTCGAACTAGTTTTTTTCGATTTATTTCGATTTTCAGCCAATGAACAGCGAGGATTTAAACGCATGCGCACAACGGATTTACGCTAAGAATATTAGATTTGAACAAAAATTCTCCCGGCGTTTTCTACTTTTCTATAGACAAAGAAAATCCTCTTTCGTTTCTTTCCCCGTTTCTTATGCAGGATTAAAGTATTGCTTATCCTGGTTCAGAATTTTTTAGATAAAGTTCCGTAATTTATATCTGTCGGATAATTCGGTCCGAAAATCCTTATGTTTGAAGTTTGAAACGTTACGATTGATGTAACTGTTAGTCTCCTACATTTTTTCGAGTTCGGATATCTTTGAAAATATCGGCGAAAAAAGCGACTGTAAAAAAAGTGCCCAGTTCAGAGTGAAGGAATTAATGTTTTTAGCCAATTTTCCGATGTTTGTCGTCCGAAGGATCGATCTTCAAAACGAGTCCGATCTTGTGAAAATCTGTCGCCTCTGTCGAAAGTTTTAAGCATACATACATACATACATACATACATACATACATACATACATACATATATTTAAACAGACAGGTGATATTTATATTATAGATGTCAAAGAGTAATTTATTTTAAAGAATGATGCAACTTATTCTGTAAGTAATGCATTCTAAGATTATAAAATAACAAGGCTTTTTCATCTGTTAAAAACGAGCAAAAGTTATAGCCCATTGACTTAGAATGAGTGCTTTACGCTAAACTAGAATAAATGTTGCAATATTTTTATATAATAGGGTAGATATTACAGGACGTTGGAAAGTTCTACTTATAGACGCTGGTGATAGCAAATGACCAATCAAATTGAGCCACGTTCTGCTAGCAACCAATCAGAAACCAGAATTGCCCCATAAAAATATTGAATCTTTCAACATTTCCGCACATGATTTGTTCGTGTCCAACACGAGAAGGAATTGTATTTGCCCTTTTATTCATAGTACACACATGAAACTCTAATACCCTTCGAAATAATCTCCTTTGGCTGCAATGCACTTGTTGTACCGTCCCAACAAACTTATGGGAGGCTTTATGGAAGTTCTCTTGTGTGTCAATGGTCTTCGTCAAAGCCTCATTCCTCCTCAATTGTCTGAGAATGACAGTCCCTAAGAGTTTCCTTGAGCTTAGGGAATAACCACAAGTCACAAGGAACAAGGTCCGAAGTATAGGGAGGGTGAGGCCCATCTTGGTCCAATAGTCTGTTCTTCCGCATCTTCAGTTTCTCGCAAATAATTGTGTATACAGTTCCCACACTGACATACACCTGTGCACTTATCGTTTCTATAGTCACATGACGGTCCTTATCCATGGAATTCTTTTTTTAGCCAATCAGCTCTGACTTCTTACTCCTCCCACAGCTCTCATCATCCCTCGCAGACTCTCTGCCTTCCTTGAATCTCTTATGCCACTCAAAAACTGATTCTCGATTCATGTAAGATTGTCCAAATGCAGTTTGAAGCATTCCATACGTTTCTGTGGCAGTTTTCCAAAGTTTAAAACAGAATTTTATTGCATATTGTTATTGTAAAGTATCCTCACATCCAGATAGCATTTTTGAAATTCACCAGCTGTGACAATCAGGCTTTAGTAGGGTGTATTTCAATTCCTGTTGTAGCTGTTCATTTGAACGTGAAATCATAAAAATGGGTCAGTCATCTCATAAGATGTATAGCAATAACATATTGAATTTCCAAGAATTTACGACAATTTTAAATGTCTGTATAAAAAAAGCCTGGAAACTTATTTAAGGCACTTCGTATATAAGATAGATAAAAAAAGTCCTATTTGAAATTTCAACGTGAAAAATTGACTGACAGACAGCATCGTTTATATAGATATATGGACGCTTCCAGACTAAGATGCACCCATTTAACTTGCACGTATTGCGAAGACAATACCTTTTCAAGAAGTTCATCGGGTCGACAAAGCCTCTCCTAGACGTGCAAAGTCGCACCTGAAAACAAAGAAAGACGCCAATAAAAAAAGCCGCCGATCTTTACAGCTTCTCGTCTTGCCGGTCGCCCTCGGCACGCACATAATATACCCATCGTTAATCTGGCATCGATCCTCTGCTTGTCTCAATTTCCATCTCTTTGTAGTCTGTCAGCCTCATTTTTCAGTTTACTACGAGTTTTTCTTTCATTCCTGGTCAATAATCCGTTGTTCACGTCGCTTTGAACAAATAAGACGAAAAAAAAAAGTGCAGGTCGATGGGCCAGGTGAGCGCTGCATCATCGCATACATATATCCCATAGAATATTGGCGAGCAAAATGCTGTAACCCTTGCCAAACACCCTTCGAGAGTATTTCGGTTCGAAGCGGAACTGTGAGAAAATCGGATCAATAACCAATATCTGTGATGAAACTTTGCAGGTTAGCTTCTCTGAGAAAACTGTATTATTTGCACGATGTCACGTGACCGCTGAAGTATTATCTGTTTATGGTCGCAAGAAGTGGAAAAGATCCAATTTGTATTTCTGGATATTGTGGATCTTTTATCCCACCAAACGATGCGTGAAAAGCAAGATGAATTCTTAAGGTTTCTCTTCTCCAATAATACTATAACATTCTGATGCAGAACGCACGTTTCGAACCCGGATTGCCGACAGAGGAGTGTGAGGCCAACGAAAATAGAGCAAAGAAACAAAGAATTAATTTGGAAAGAAGTAAACGGGACGAAAGCATTCCTGGTTCATGACGTCATTATCTGGAAGGAATACGGCCAACAAAAATATTTTTTTTAAAATGAAAATCGCTCCAGACACGACATGAAGCCACTTTATATAAGGAACTAAAAAAAATACTATTTCAAGGTCAAAAACTTGCCACGTGTTAGATGGATAGATTCCAACCGAGAAAACAGCAATTCTTCCCTATTTGTCAGAAACATTATTCATAAAACGTGAGGACTAAGGGACAAAATAAGGTTCGCTTTCCACTCTCCGTAAAAACAGTGAGCAGGTAATTGATTTGGCTGTTGATCGATTGACGTAATTAGAAGTTATTTAGCATGCATATCTCTGATAGCAAAAAACAAACAAACAAAAACAAAAAAAAAAAACAACAACAACAACAAAAAAAACCTAACCGGTGGCTGATTGGTGCAGAAAAGAGAGAGTCAATGTAGACACAGCGCAGATGCTAGACTGGTTTATTTATTTGTAGATGCATTTAACTGTAGAATAAAACTTCTGACGAAATCTAGAAGAAAAAACTATTTAGTTTATTTTATTAGCAGAGGAAGCGACTTTGCTTCGATGAGAAAATAAATGGGGGTTAATTCCCTTTAATTTGATAGAATTATCCAACCGCATAGCAAAGACCACGGCCATCGTGTAAAAACACATGCGATCGTCTTAGCAGGCCGTACACTACAGACGATAAAATTGCCCCCCCCCTAAAGAAAACTACATTACACTTTTATTTTAAAACTTTCATTGAAAAAAAAAAATCAATTCAAGTAACTTGTGTTGTAGAGTTGACATCTATTCAATATAGCCACCTTCAGCCTCAATCACCACCTCGATACGGGTCCGGAACTGGGAGCATGCCTTTTCCACAAGCGCCAACAGGAGCTTGGCGAATACTCGGAGGATGGCGGCGATCAGGCTGAGTTTGATGTTGATGATGTTGGTGATGTTCTCGACGTATAACCAAACGAGTTCAAGTCGGGAAAGCAGGGGGGCAGTGAGAGAAGGGTAGGAAGTCGTAGCATTCCTTCTGAAGTCAAGCCCGAGCTGAGTCCTGCTGCCACCCCCAGGGTCAGCCAGCGGCCACCTGATTGCACCAAGGGATCACGACATTCTTCAGCACATCCACGTACACTTTGGTGTTGACTACGATGTGAGGTGGCATGTGTGGCCCGCATTTGAAACCACACCAAAGATCATAAATAAGGAAACGCTTTATACTTAGACGTAAGGAACAAATATGAATTAGGAACCATATTTATTGGGGCACCTTAAATGGGGAGTTGAGCAGAGAGATATTTGTTCACATTGTATTTTTTATTTTTCTATATTAATAAGTTAGGAAAATGAAGAACGACGGGTATTTCAACGGAAAGCTGTTTGAGGAAATAAACTATTGGTGCAAAAAAAACTATCCGGCATCTGGAAACTTCTACAATGAAAGGAATAATAAAATTCATCCATACAAAATCACCGTTTTTATTGACATCTTGTAAAGACAACGGAAGATGAAGAATTCATCATCATCATCATCATCATCATCATCATCATCATCATCATCATCATCATCATCATCATCATCATCATCAGGACGAGCTCCATGCCCGGACAAATGTGACTCTTCCTCTCCAGAGTTTCCTGTCTTCCATCTGCTGCCCCAGATCTTCAGGTTCACAGTTGGCGTCGTGTGCTATTTTTTTTTAGATGTACGTGGATCTAAGTCGTCCTTTGCTTGCGCATCCGTGTCGTGGAGCCCATAGCAATACGTCACTCACCAATTCATGCTTGCTCCTCAGACAATGACCGGCAAATCGTAGGCGTCTCTCCATGATGGAATTAGATATGGCAGGTAGGTTGCCATAAAGTTGCTGCTTCATGGAATGATTTTGTCAAGATATATTTAAAACTGTCCGTAGCATACGGATGCATGTGCCGTCTCATTTTCTTTCCAATCTTTTGGTCAGTGTCCAGGCTGTAGCATTGTAAACAAGGACAGACTCTATCACTGCCCAGAAGAACGTTATGGGTGAAAGAAGATTTGGCTTATGTGTAAGGAGAAATTTTATTTCCACTGTCACAATATATATATATATATATATATATATATATATATATATATATATATATATATTGGGACAGTGAAAATAAGATTTCTCTTTACACATAAGCTAACTCTTCCTATATATATATATATATATATATATATATATATATATATATATATATATCCAACTCTTATATATATATATACATAAGATAACTCTTATATATATATGCATATATATATATACATAAGATAACTCTTTTATATATATATATATATATATATATATATATATATATATATATATATATATATATATATATATATATATATATATAGGTTGACTAGGTTCAAAAACACCCTACAGAAAATGGACTCTGATTTATGAAAGTATGATAGGTTATGAAAAGGAAGGGTTGTAAATTCGGGTTGAATTTGGGGGTATCAGAACCAAAGCAAAATATGATGAAAGTAAAAATAAAATAGATAAACCCCATAATTTATTAAACCATACCTGTTCACTCTGAAACACTTATCACAATATTGTGTGGATCTATATTAAAAACCTTATTAAACTTTGATGACATATTTACATTCTATGGAGATACGGTGCGAACGAACACCCCATAATTTTATTTTACCATATTTCGTCAAACTGAATATAATTATCAAAGTTTACTTACGCAGATAGATATGAAAAATCTTTATTAAAGTTTGTGCCTGTTTCCATTCTATGGAGGCCAGGCGCGAACGCAGACCCCACAATTTTATTATACCATCCCTATTTAAGTTAAAACATACTTATCAAAGTATTCTTGTGTACATCTATATCAAAAACACTTGTAAACGATTTTTTTAATTTTTAAATTTTTTATTTCCATACTTTGGTGGGCAGGCGCGAACGCAGACCCCACAATTTTAATGAATCATCATTATGTCAAATCAACCATACCCATTCCTGTATTTCGATACATCTTCTATCATTATATGTGATCAGTTTTCTATAGTAGTCAACCATATAGGAGCCTATTCGTGACCAGACACACACACACAGACGTTCAGCTATATATATATATATATATATATATATATATATATATATAAATTTTACCCTAAGTAAAATATAATGAAAGTAATGATAATTTTCGCGAAAATTAATTTTTTTATGTCAACTTTGTTTCCATTCATAGCCAAGAGCGACCAACAAAATGATGTTTCCTTACAAAGAGAAAATGTTATATATACAATAATATAAATATACAAGAAATAAATGTTTCCATAGTCAATAAAAATTACTTTTATGGTTGAAAATTTCATTGGTTTGTATTTTTAAGTAGTTTGTAAAAAAATTTTTTTTTAATTCACGAACCGGTTTAAAGAAAAATCAAAATGGCAGCGACTTTGAAACGGAGAGCCCCGTTTTCAATTTGAAGGAGGGGCACATGAGCATTCTGTGGTAACAATTTAAGAGAGTTCCGTCAACATTAGGAATATTTATAAACTTATTTTAATGCTTTCGGTTATTTTGTGCTTGAGGAATATTCGATTATGGCATGTGTAGATTATATAAAAATTCATTTAAGTAGTTATCGCCTCAAATTTCGTTTTAATTTATGTTCGCTGAAATTATTTCAAGTAAAAAGCATTAAAAACTATTTCAAAGCAAAAAAAAAAAACATGAAGTGAACTTTTATTGACTATGGTAACATTTATTCCTTGTACATTTATTTTTTCGGGTAGTCGTTTGTTGGCTTTTCTGCTAAACACTCTTACTATTATCGACGAAATATCGAAAAACAAAGAAACAAAAACAGTTTTGAAAAATAATGAAGCTTTACTTACTAAGTAAAATAATCCGAAACACCAAAATGGGATATTAAAAAAAGAAAACACGTAATTACTTTAGTTTTTTAAAGCAAAGAATCGATATAAATATGAATAAGAAGAAAATGGCGCCCTTTTCAAGCAGAACAGCTTCGTTTCAGTTTTACAGTATTGAACGGTGGAGTATTGCGCCGTCGGATTCAGGATTGTACTATTGTAATGTAAAGAACACGCAGAAACGGATGTAATCAACTGAATTCCTACTAGTACACTGACAAAAGCTTAAACAGATATATAAATAAAAATAAAAAGGGTATGTACATGTTTTTAAAAAGACACGTAATCACGTGAGCAGGATTTTTTTCTTTCTTTTGACACGATAACAAGTAACGTTATTATTTTTTATTATTTATCTATTTATCTATTTCCGAAAGAGTGCCACGTGCAAGTGGAGAAGGAAAAAAAAAAGAGTTATGTAAAATTTGTGTCTAAAGTTCCGGTTTTTTTTTTTTTTGGCTTTCACTTTAATAAGAACGTGAATTTATGACTTTGGGGGTATCAGAACCAAAGCAAAATATGATGAAAGTAAAAATAAAATAGATAAACCCCATAATTTATTATACCATACCTGTTCACTCTGAAACACTTATCACAATATTCTATGGATCTATATTAAAAACCTTATTAAAGTTTGTGACATATTTACATTCTATGGAGGTTAGGTGCGAACGAACACCCCATAATTTTATTATACCATATTTCTTCAAACTAAAACATAATTATCAAAGTATACTTACGCAGATAGATATGAAAAATCTTTATTAAAGTTTCTGCCTATATATATATAAATTCGCTTTTCTTTTATGTGTACTGATATTCATATTAAAAACCCACTTTTCTAATTATTTCAAAAGAAAATACAATTTTCTCATACATGGGTTGTGGAATTGCATTCTTTGAAAAATTCATTTTAATTAATTCCCTATTAGTTGCTTTGATTTTCTGATGGGACAATCATCTTTATTTAACTATTACGTGTAATTATATGCATGCAGATATTCTACATGATTTATACTTGCATGATATTTGTGTAAAAAGATTATAGTAAACAAAAAATTGTTTCCATATATATATTATGTATACGTATATATTTTTGTTTAACACATTTTGCCTACCAAACTCCTCTTAGAGTTTTTGGTCTACAGACATGAAAGTTCGCATATAATGTATTTGAATCTATGCAAAACTTTATATTTAGGGTGTAGCTCGAAAAATTCGGTGCAAAAGTGTGAAAATTTAAAAAGAAAAATGAAATTTGTCATGTGAAGGTCGAACGCCGGCATTACGAATGCAAAATGTAGTAGCTAATGGTTCATGTTTTAATTTTTAGCTTTGCAGTAAGTATAGTTTCATAGCCCAGTCATTAACGGTAGAGGCAAAATAAATTGTGAGCTGAACGTTTTGGTTTCGATTCTCGGTGGTGGCGCATGAGTCTTTTATTTATATACTTTTTAAATCATTGCTATATATTGCATCCAATCTATCTATCTATCTATATATCTATAAAAGTGAACATGTCTGCCTGTCTCTATCGTAGTTAATGAAGACTATTATACAGAAAGGCATTACTTTACATATTCACATTTTTTAATATATACATATGCACATAACCCTATGAACAGTACATAGGGCACGAGCAAAGCCGGACGGAACTGCTAGTATATATATAAAGTTGTGTGTGTGTGTGTGTGTGTGTGTGTGTGTGTGTGTGTGTGTGGTCATTAAAATTGTGAGGTCTACGTACGCGCCTGGTCCACAAAGTATGGAAATAAAAAATTTAAAAAAAACAAAAAACGTTTACATGTGTTTTTGATATAGATGTACATAAGAATACTTTGATAAGTATGTTTTAACTTAAATAGGGATGGTATAATAAAATTGTGGGGTCTGCGTTCGCGCCTGGCCTCCATAGAATGAAAAGCTCTCTCTCTTTATAATCCTTCCTTTTCATAACCTATCGTACTTTGAGTGTCTCAAAAAGATGTATACACACTTTAAATACTTTTAAACCAGATGTTTTTTTCTTTGCATATTAAACTCACCGATTTTAATTATGGCAGCCAGGCTAATTTTTGAAAAAAAAAATTATTCTAAAATGCTACTGGAAGCATGGAGCAATTTTTTTCAACGGGTTACACCCCTCTTATATAAAGAATTTTTTATTTAATCTAAGGGCAATAACGTTGACCTTCATCATCCAATGTATTTCGTATTGTTTTCACTAATCGCCATGTTTGTTTTCGCGCATTGGTGTATCCAATTATTTTGTGCGCACATAATTTCGTATAGGTTTCACTAATCGCCATGTTTGTTTGCGCGCGTGCATTCAACTTTTACGCGTTTATACATTAGTTCTGTATACTTACTTGCATTTTTATACATTAATTTTGTATATGCTAAAACTCCGGGATACGGTGGCCCCAGGATACGGTTTTAAAAGTTACAATGTGGAATACAATGTTTCCGGACCCTGGTTACGTTATTTGCCCCGCCTTACTTATTTATAATGTTGTTTGATTATATATATATATATATATATATATATATATATATATATATATATATATATATATATATATATTACGGTGTTATTTATAATGTTGTTTGATTATATATATATATATATATGTATATTATATACTTTATTGTATTTTGTTATTAATTTCAGGGGTTCTACTGTACTAATTATTCTATAGCGAGCTATATATAAAATATACTGACCAGACTGGTCACAGGTAGTCTAGTATCTATCTCTATCTCTCACGTTCTCTCACTCCATCTGTATATATATATATATATATATATATATATATATATATATATATATTGGCTAATCATTTACTTGAAATACTCAGTTTGTATATACCAATCTTAATGGATTTAAAATAATTGTAAACTGATTAGTCGCAAACGAAATATGGTAATAGCTTCTTTTGAAAAATGACCAACTCATAAAACTTGATGTTATATATATATATATATATATATATATATATATATATATATATATATATATATATATATATATAATTATTAATAATTTATGTCAATATTTACTTCGACAGTGCTTAATACGTAAGTAAAGCTAGGTAGTTAAATTTTAAAATATAAGTGGCAATTAAGCTACGCAGCCAATAGGCTAACGATCCCCAAGAGGATGAAACGCGGAAAATTCTATAATTCTATATTTAAAACTATATATATATATATATATATATATATATATATATATATATATATATATATATATATATATAAGCTAAAGAAACTTTGAGTAAAAAATTTGTAAAAATAAAGATAAAGAATGCAATTTAAATTCATGGAAGCTTTTTTTTTAACCTATTGCAGACTTAGCACCAAATGAGGGCGAAACTCGAGTCTTGGACTTCCGGTTTGTGGGCTGTCATGGCTCTTGTGAGCTGCGACGTGGTTTGGCTGTGGAAATTATTATATAATCTCTCACATTCTGAATATATATATATATATATATATATATATATATATATATATATGGCAGGTGCTCGTCTGAACCACAATCTCTGGTCCCCCCCCTCGCCAATCTTTCACGAAAAACACCCGTCTAGTTGAATCCACTGTGAAAAATTTTCTCCACTGTTTATCTGTGCCTAAATCAAAACGTAGATTCCATGAACAAAATTCTTTCTTAGAACTGCACGCATGTGGAACTCTGTTCCGTCTGCCTGCTTCCCACCTGACTACAACCTGGATGTCTTCAAGTCCAACGTTAACAAATTCCTAATGAACCACCCCCTTAAGTAGACACTTCATTAAATCTCCACACTAACGTACTGTACATGCAATAACCCTTATCCCTGAGTGGCTTCCGGGCCTTGATAAGTGGTGACCACCGTGCAAAAAAAAAATATATATATATGTATATTATTAGTTGGAGATTTTGAAATGTATCTAGAGGTCAGTGAAATTTGAACCAAGGCAACGGGATATTAAACCAACAGAAGCCATTGAATCAACAACAATGTTTATGGGGGACGCTTTTATATCCTATCACCTTATCATTCAGTAAACGCGTTCGCCCGTCTTAGCCATTTTCTAACTCGCCGTCCCGTGTTTATCATTTTCACTGGTCGGCGCAAAATTTTCACTTAGTTATACAAACACAGACGACAACTCACCAACTATTTTAAAACCACGACCCCCATTCTTTTGTTTGTCATTGGCGTCACACGGTTTCATTAGCTACCGCGCAGATGGACGACGAGGAAGGTACGTGTACCTCACACACACACACACACACACACACACACACACACACACACACACACACACACACACACACACACACACACACACACACACACGCTCGAGCGTATGAAAAACTTTGTTTTTTAAGTGCCATCCGTTTTCCCCTTCACAATCTTTTACCCTATCTAACACATGTTCCATTACATTATAAAGCATTTCCGGGGTTATAGTCCTAATTTCAGTTTTTCAATTCAACAAATGTGTTAGGTTTAATTTGGTAAACCCTCTCCTTGAGGTAACCCGGCAAAAAAAAAAGTCCGGACTTGTCAGATCTGGTGTCCTAGGAGGCCAGTACAATTCGAAACAACGCGATATTATTCGGTTCTCAAAGATGTTCTTCAAGAGTGTTATTGTGTCTCTTGCAGAATGTGATGAAGCTGCATCTTGCTGGAACCACATCAGCACAGGTTGGTTTTGAACTCAAGGTCTTTGGAAGTTATCAATCATCGCGCGGTAGTTGTCACCCGTTACTGTGATCTGATTTTCATCCTCATCCTCAAAAAAAAAATAAAATAAAATAAAAAATAAAAATAAGGTCCAATTATCTCTTGAGCAGTTACACCGCACCATACTGTGCATTTGATGGGGTGTAGTTCGTGCTGTTGAATAGCTCTGGGGTTTTCTGCCGCCCAAATTCGACAATTTTGCTTGTTAATGAATCCATTTAAATCGAAATGCGCTTCGCCGGACATGATAATTTTTAAAGGAAATTTGGGTCACCATCCACTAAATCCTGAATTATCATGGCATATTCTTATCTCCTTAACTCTTGAACTAACTATGTTTTATAGGGAAACATGGCGTTGAGATTATGCATTATTCTTTGGAGAGAAGATCGAGAAATTCCCAATTGACTGATCTTCTCCTGGTTGATATGAACGGATTTTCGGCGATACCCTGTTTCACTTCTTCCCGATTTTCATCAGTGGATACCGAAGAGAGCCTTCCAGATCTTGGTAAATCAGAAAGGGACTTAAACTTTTGTAATCTGTTGATTATCCTCTTAATTTAACCCTTATCATCGAGTGGCGTCTGGACCTTGGTAAGTGGTGATGCCTATGTAAAAAAAATAAAAAAAATTGCCCTGGCATTGAGGGAGATCTCCTGTTGAAATGGCGACGGACACTTAGCTGGGTTTCAAAAATTGACCCATGTAATTCAAAGTACCACTGAACGATAAGGGTTCATTCATCGATGAACGCACTACCTCATATTGGTGTTGGAAGGGTTGCTTTAGTGAATCTGAAAAAGTAAAAGAAAAATATTAAATAAAAAGAAATAATGAATTTTGTCAATAGGTCACTACTTTTGGACCACTCTTTATGTGTGTGTGTGTGTGTGTGTGTGTGTGTGTGTGTGTGTGTGTCACTATTTCGTAAGTACAACTGCGTTGTCATCCCCTCCACCATAGCCGGGGTGATTTGATTGCTCGCGGATGGATACAAGGGAAAAAGGGACCACAATGCAACTGTCTTTTTCGCCAGCGAAACCATGGGGTCAGTACACATTTTTTTTGTCTCTGAAAAAGCACAGCAGTTAGTTAAGGGTAGTTAGCTTTTAAACGTTTAATGGTTAAAGTTAATTGTTATGAGTTGCTAATCATTTTTATTGTAATAAATTGTGAATATTTCTTGTAAAAATAGATAGTTAAGATCTTATATATTACAATTTCTGTTGCGTGTCGTTTAATCTGCATTCAATATCAAGATGAAGTCCTCAGCCTTCTAAGCCAGAACACAACAGAAAGAAGTTGCCAAGCTAATCAAAAACCTTGATTCCAGTAAAGCAACCGGCCCTGACGGTATTCCAATTATAGTACTCAAAAGACTTCAACCAGAAATTGCGCCCATCCTTACAAAACTGTTTAAACGTTGTCTTAAGGAGAATTGCTTCCCGTCACCGTGGGAAATCTCATTAGTATGCCTCGTATTTTATCGCTCATCCCCATCACAGTGCAGGCCAACAAGTCTCCTGTGCGTCATGAGTAAGTTGCTGGAATCTGTGTTAAACAGAGAAATAATCAACCATCTTAGCAAAAATAACCTTCTTAGTGACACGCAATATGGTTTCCGTTCTGCTAGATCTACAGCAGATGTGCTTACTCTTTATCTGTGCCTAAACCTAAGCGCAGATTCCATGAGTAAAGCTTCTTTCTTAGAACTGCACGCCTATGGAATTGTCTTCCGTTTTTCTGCTTTCCAGCTGACTACAATATGCTTGTCTTCAAGTCTAACGTAAACAAGTTTTTGATGAGCCGTTTCATATAAGTTAACAAATTTTCCGAATCTCCATTACTAACGGTTACTGTATTGTCCAATTTCTACTGTACACTCTTTAACCCTTATCCTCGAGTGGCCTCTTGGCCTTGATAAGTGGTGATGCCTATGTAAAAAAGTCATCATCCGAGAAATCGAGTACCGCCAGGAAGAAAAGTCACACCAAATTCCAGGTATGCATTAACTCTTTGAAAAAGTCTTCTAAGTAACTAATAAGACACATTATGAGTTGATCACACTGGTGGCCGACGCATAGTATCATATATATATATATATATATATATATATATATATATATATATATATATATATATACTAGCAAAAGTACCCGTCGTTGACTGGGTTCAAAAAGAGCCTACAGAAAATGGACTCTGATTTATGAAAGTATGATAGGTTATGAAAAGGAAGGGTTGTAAAGAGATAGCTTCGAATTTGGGGGTATCAGAACCAAAGCAAAATATAATAAAAGTAAAAATAAAATAGATAAACCTCATAATTTATTATACCATACTTGTTCACTCTGAAACACTTATTACAATATTCTGTGGATCAATATTAAAATACCTTGTTAAACTTTGTGGCATATTTCCATTCTATGGAGGTCAGGCGCGAACGAACACCCCAACATTTTATTATACCATATTTCTTCAAACTGAAACATAATTATCAAAGTATACTTACGCAGATAGATATGAAAAATCTTTATTAAAGTTTGTGCCTATTTCCATTCTATGGAGGCCAGGTGCGAATGCAGACCCCACAATTTTATTATACCATCCCTATTTAAGTTAAAACATACTTATCAAAGTATTCTTATGTACATCTATAAATAAAAAAACACTTGTAAACGATTTTTAAAATTTTAAAATTTTTTATTTCCATACTTTGTGGACCAGGCGCAAACACAGACCCCACAATTTTAATGAACCACCGTTCTGCCAGATCAAACCTACCATTTCCTGTGTCTCGATACATCTTCTATCATTATATGTAATCAGCTTTTTAAAATAGTCAACCATATGAGAGCCTACTAGTCCAATATAGTTGAAGTTGACCCTTGTTATGATAAGGTGCAGTGAACTATGTATTATGGTATCCATTCGATGTACAGTTAGGAATTAATAGCGGTTAATATTCAGATTCCATTTTTTCTCGGAAACTACTACGCCGATCTAGCTGAAATTTTGTATGGACTTTCTTATGATAATGTGCAGCGAACTAAGCATTTTGGCATCCGTTCCATGCACAGTTAAGGATTAATATATATATATATATATATATATATATATATATATATATATATATATATATATATAGTACTTATATGTTTGTTGTCTCTTAGATGTTCATCCAATGAAACCCCAGTATTCATAAGATAGTATTCAAAAATTATTTTGGCCAAGATCAAAGTGTAGTATCTGTTCTTCAGATGTGGCACTTCCATTTCTCGTTCTCTTTCAGTGGAGGAGAAATCCTTCACGACTGAGACAATTTTTATTTTTGTACTTTTTCTCCGCGTTAAAAAACGACCCTGGTGTCTAACTCTGTCCCGTGGGGAGGCATTGTAAATAGATACAAATATTATTGGCTACATATGTAAATACATGTTTAACCTGTTTTCAAAATCCAGCTTGGTATAATAATTATTATTTAATTATAATTATAATAATAAATTAATTTAATTGTAATTATAAGGCCTTTAAAGAATACTTAAGTATGGGCAGTTTCTGGGAAGTATAAACTAAAAGGCAGTTAATTAACATTTATACAATGTTCACGACTTTTATCGTTCGAACACTTTGGATTGTCTAATGTCTGCGCCCGAATTAAGCGTTTATTAGTTACTAGACTAATCGTGACCCGTTGGGTCAGTATGTTATATTAGCTATGGAATTAATGTATGAGCGTGACACTTGTGACGTAAAGAAAATAGTTTTTTTGTGACATAACAGAAACATTTCTATGAAAGTATATTAAAATAATAAAAGAATATAGATAGCTTTCTATGAGTCATTCTGTTTATTATAATTGATTATTTTTGAAAAAAAAAACTTACAGCCATTGAATTTGTTGTGTCTGCACAAATAATTAACAAGAACACGGAAAGTAAAGGTATAACAATAATATATTAGGAAGAAAAGTTATATACATATTTACATGTCTTCAGATATACTTCAGTTGGAGATATTCCGGCGTGTTGCATGTCTTACTGGAGGCAACATAGGCGTCTTGCCTATTTGGCGGTCGTTGCAGAACTCCCCCGATATTGGTGATTGATACCTTTATATATCTCCCTCACCCACCTATGTTAATTAGTGGGCGTCTCCACAACAGAATTATAAGTGGTTTGCCACACTTATAGGTAAATTGTGCAATGAACAGATACCATAAAACTTAAAGTTAAATACAAATTTTGATATATCTTTTAATTTAAACGCGAAAAGAAAAACAATTGGGACGCTGAAAACGTACACAGTACAACAATACGTTTTATTGTCGCGTTGATTATTTATTTGTAGTGCAAATTGAAAAAAACATATTTTCGGGGTTATTTATTTATGTTGGTAGTGTAGAAGAAAATGTATGAATGTTTTTTTAAGAAAGGTGTATTAAAAATGGAGAATAAATTTAAAAAAATGAAGGCGGTGGGTAAATCGCCGTTGTAAAATGCTCTTATGGTTATCAACGGGTTAAAGTAGATTTATTTGTAAGAAAAGTGCGTTAAAATAACTTAAACATAAATGGAAATGAACGATGTGTGAAAAAATGTAGAATGTATTGACCATGGTTTATTTGAATAATTTAAACGCGAAAAAACCCAAACAAACAGGACACTGAAAACGTACACAGTAAAACAATAGGTTTTATTGTCGCGTTGATTATTTGTTTATTTATAAATGCGTAACCGGAAGTCGTAAACACAATGTTGGATTACAACACCCGTTACAAGGTCATTTGAGTTTTATAATTATATAGATTAATTCCCTTCCTTCCCGTGTAAATTATTCGGTGGCCCGAAGGTAAGAGCTTAGCTAATGGTCAAACTTCATGTCTAGATTCGAATCTCCCGACCGGTAGGAACTGTCGTCCTGTGCTGATGATTGCATAAGCATGTCTGTACGCGTAAATAAATAATAATTATTTAATTATACATATACATACATACATAATACATACATACATACATACATACATAATACATACATACATACATACATGCATGATGATTGCTGCATCTTTCCAGATGATCGCCGTCACATTGAGTTCTCCCAATCTTGTCGTCCATGCCATCCCAGATGACGCTGTACTCGCGCCGCAGATTTGCACATCTTGAAGCAAATGTGACATACAAATTGAGCAATTTCAATCAAACTGACTCTGGAGATTGAAGGGTATTCCTATGAACAATTAAATGTCTTCTCAAACCAGCAGTAGACTTGCAAACTTTGCTGCATGTTAAACAGATCGTTTTTTTTCA
Source organism: Euprymna scolopes (assembly GCF_053919585.1). Lineage (NCBI taxonomy): Eukaryota > Metazoa > Mollusca > Cephalopoda > Sepiida > Sepiolidae > Euprymna > Euprymna scolopes. Next base: position 125,100,677 of record NC_136499.1, on the reverse strand, counting down.
GACTAATAGGTGCAAAGTTGACCTGAAGAGGAGTTTTGTGCGACTTAAGGTTGTTGACGTAGCCAGCTTTTGGCAAAAGCACTCGTTCACAAGTGTGGCATTTCCAGCTCTGTGTGTCATGGCTAAAACCATCAATTAAATCTTTGCGAAGCTCTCGCGTCATATTGCTGTGGGCCTGCTTTCTTTTATCTAGAGCATCACAACTTTCACGTACAAGCTTTCGCCACTTTTGCCTTTGCAGAGTAAGTTCTTCCCATGTGTCGACGTCGCTTTGTAAGACTTTCAAATTATTCTCTATAGAGTCCCTGAACCTCTCCTTAGGCTTGTGTTGAGGGCGCTTGCCATTTTCCAGCTCCCCGTAAAAAATTTGTTTTGGCAGCCTACAATCTTTCACTCGAACCAAGTGGCCCACCCAACGCATGTGAAATCTGATTACAAGGGTCTCAACACTAGAGTAATATGCTCTCATGAGGACTTCAGTATCGGGTACATACATACATACATACATACATACATACATACATACATACATACATATACATGTATATATATGTATATATATGTATATATATACACATATATATATATATTTATACACACATGCAGAATCAACTTGTTGGCATTAAAAATTTGTGAGAAAATGAACATTCAAGATAAAATAGAGGCTTACACCCCACTTAACCCTCGGTTTTAATGAAGGACCATAAACCGGGCTTCAATAATAAACCCAGTATTAGACTTATTCCTCCATGCACATCCGACATAGGTAATATCAGTAAAAAGATACTAGACAGAATCATACCAACCTTAAAATCCAAAATCAAGCACAACCTCTGGATTGCTTCGGGTGAAACAAAAAAGCAAATTTATCATGTTCGACATAGATGTGTACTACCCTTCTATTTCCCCTACACTATTCGAGAAAGCACTTAAACTAGCTGAAGAGGAAACTGACTTGACACAGTTGGAAATTGAAATTATAAAAATTGCTAGAAAAACCTTAATCAGATACAACGGTGAACTGTGGACTAGAAAAGATAGAGAGGACCACGTTGACGTCACAATAGGTGCCCCAGACTTTGCGTAGGTTACTGACTTGGTTATCTTTACTTACGGAGATAGACAGGACAATCCCAGGTTTAAATGGGAGGGAGGGGCTTTATAGGGATGACGCACTTTTTGTAGTTAATTCTAGCGATCGCATTACGGAAAAATCAAGAAAAAATATCAGAAGTTTTTTTTAAGGAATTGGGATTAGAGATAACAATTGACAGCAATTACAAGATAATTTTCTAGACGCTACCCTTAGCTTAAACGATAACATATATGAACCATATCACAAACCCAACAAGAAAATATTCTACATAGATTACCAATCGGATAATCTGTAGTGTATGAAGAAGGCGTTGATCCCCAACATTTCCAAAAGAGTTTCTGAACTGTCTAAGAATGAGAGTCTTTTTGATAAAAACAAAGAATATTACAATTTACAATAAAGCTATTATGAGATCGGGATACAATGGAAAAATAGAGTACAATAACAGGAAGAATAACAAACATAACTGCACAATATCGTATAACATGGCAATGAGAGCTAGAAAGAAACCGAAGATTAATAAATGATACGTTAATAAGGATCAAAAGAATGGGAACAGAGGGAGTAATAATAACAGCAGAACAGGTAATGACGAGGGGGTACCATTAATAAGAGAAATATACGCAAAAGACAGGTTTGGTTCAATCCGCCGTTCAGCGAGCATATCAAAAACAATATACCTAGGGAATTCTACGGAATAATTGATAAAAACTTCCCTCCGGAGAATAGATTAAGCAAAATAATAAATAGAAACTCGGTAAAATTACCTTTCTCGACATCAAGCAACTTAACTAACACTATAATAAGCTCCAACAATAGGAAAATCAGCACAATAAGGAATAATAACAAGTTAGCATCGAATGAAAGTGTCTTAGACAGAAAATGTAATTGCAGAATACCTGGCAATTGTCCGTTGGGTGGAAAATGCATGACCTCAGAAATAGTGTATAAATGCGAGATTAAGACCGACAACACTAGGAAGATATATCTTAGGGCCACGTGTGCGTGTTTAAGGAAAAATATAGAAACCATGTAGTATCCTTTTAAAAGGAACCAGAAATGGAAACTAATAGAGAAGGTGGTGGGGGTACAAGAATCAACATTAGAAATAAACGGAGGAATACAACTGCATTAGGGGATTGGGCCAGGGAGCTTAATAGAAACAATGAAGATTTTAAATTGAAATGGTCAGTAGTGGATAGGGGGAGGAAGTATAGCCCTGGGAAATCAAAAAGACGCAATCTATGTTTATTGAAGCCTTCTACATAGTGAATTCTAAAGAAGAAATTTTGAATAAAAGGCTAGATGCTATACAGGGATGTATTCACAGGAATAGGTTTCTGCTATGACGCCTTAAATGTAACTGAGGTAAAACTTTTTATAACAATAAAGATCCTTGGGTACAAGGCCAAATTTTAATGTAGAGTTAAATAGCTTGGAATGATGTAGTCCAAACGAAGGATCCAAATCTAGTAAACAAATATAGTTTCTATTATTCTAAACTGGATAAAAAATATAGATAAAGTATAAATCTCAACAAAGATTAGAAACATTGTTCCATAACCGCGAGCATTTTTTAGTATTTAGTTGTAGTAGTATTGATGGTGAAATAAGTGGTACCGTTTCCAGATCAATAAAACAACTAAACAATAAACTAGCAATTATTATTAAAAAATTAAAAAAATTAAATTAGCAATTAGTGGAAATTAATTGATATTGTTCTCTGACAACTAAAGCTTGTAGAATCCCTGCTGGTTGATTTACTCTTGTTCTAAAAGTTTTTATCCAAAAAATGCAAGGATAAACACCTTTTCATCGGAGTGAAACACACTTGTAACTATTGGCTGGTTTTATTGTCAGAATAATTATTAAGAGGATATATATTATTTTATTTAGGTATCCAAGAACGCAATACACGAATTGTAATTTGGTTTTGGAGCCATGAGTAACCCCAGTAAATTATGAATGGATGGCAGATGTAGGTTAAACCCATGGGTATATAACCAGCTTTAAGATTAAAAATATACTTTAAATTCTTAATTTGTTAAATAATCTATCATAACCTTTTCTGTATCTGTTTAATTAAACTAATTAATAAATCATAGACGCTTTTTAGTATTTACTAGATTTGAAACATCAAACGGCCTTAGTTGTCTCCCTTTAACAGTTATAAGTACCTACAACGACCTTTGTTCCACATAATTTTTTCAACTAATTTTTGGAAAATTCGTGATGGATTATCTCCCTTCGTAGTTAGGTTTTCCCAACTATCGGGAACCACAATAGATTAGAACGAAAGAGAATAATAAAATATTAAATAATAAAAAATAGAATAGGATCCCTAACCTTGAATGATGTATGAGGATTAAATAAACATAAGGTTATGTCATTCTTTATTCCCCTATTTAATAAAATATTAACCTAAAACTGGTCTTAAATCTAAGTAATAAGATAATCGATATTTTGTAAACATTGAAGCCACCATTGGGTGAAAATGAAGCTAAAAATAACCGTAACGTTATAGCTAGGTTGTTCTGGCCATATTATAAATATAAAAATTAAATAAAAAAAAAACTTAAAAAAAAATTAATTATGTGAAATAAAGAATTATAGAAATCTAATTTAGGAATTCAATGAATAGTATTATTAAAAGATATTAAATGGCTACGGGTTTTTGTGGAAACTTCTTATGACAGGTTTTTAAATAAGAATACGAAAATTAGGTGATATATTAATATTTAAATAAGCTCTTGAAAAGGATGTGTCCAGGATAACTGTTTTCGTATGCTTCATTTCCTTTAAGGGAAATCTCTTTAAATAATGTTCTATTGTTAAAGTGTCATTTATTCAAGAAGTCTGAAAAAAAGCTGGTTATGTGAAAATTTTCAAACGCCATAATGTTTGAAATTGTCCAACCGGTCTTGAAACAATTGTAACTTACAATGAAATAGATTTTTTGTTGCTACCAATTCCTTTTTTGAAGTCTTGGTTTTGTTAATATAGTATATATATATATATATAAATATAAATATTGAAGTAAATACTTAAAGTTTACGCATAAATCTATACTTTCGTATATTAATTTTATGTGAGTAAATTAAGTAGTTATATATAAAGTGCTCAATACCTAGGTAGAGCTAGTTAGTAAGTTATAAAATATATATGGCGATTAAGCTACACTGAATATTCCGCGTTTCATTCACTCTAGGACTCTTCAGGCCTATGCGCGAATTTTGTGGTTGTTTATCGTTTTTATATACGCATCTTCTATTGAGATTTTAGTTAGCCAATCAGCTTTCTAGTATCCACAAAATTCGCGCATAAGCCTGAAGAGTCCTAGAGTGGATGAAACGCGGAATATTCAGTGTAGCTTAATCGCCATATATATTTTATAACTTACTATATATATATATATATATATATATATATATATATATATATATATATATATATATACAGAGAGAGGGAGAGAGAGAGAGAGAGAGAGAGAGAGAGAGGGGGAAGAGAGAATGCTCGATTGACTTAGTATAGAATGCGATTAGAGGTATTTGGGCGTTATCCAATGCAAAAGAATATTATTTATAATGTCTATGCAAGCAAAACATTTATCATACGAGCTAAACAAATAAAACAAAACAAAAACACAAAACAACAAAATTTCGGTCGATTTAAGAAAATGGTGCGGAGGTTGGAGACGCGACGATATAAAACGGACAGAAAAAATGTCTTCAAAATGAAGATAAACTTTAGATTCCAAAAAAAAAAAAGGAGATATGCAACAATTCCTTCAACTTTTTTCGAAACTATCGATCTGATTTTACCAATATTATTTTTTAAAAGCGAATATTACATATTACTTAGTTGTACAGTAGAACCCCGGGATACGGAATTAAAAATTAGTAACAAAATACAGTACAGTATCTAATACACGTGCATATAATAAAATAGCATTATAAATAACACCGTAAAGCGAGAGAAATACCGTAACCAAGGGCCGGAAAAACATCGTATAACATCGTTACCTTAAAAAACCGCATCCTGGGGCTGCTGTATCCCGGGGTTCTACTGTATTAGATATTTAGCATAATGGTTAGTGTTCACTTATTGACTGGTTGACTTCGACATTCGCTCGAGTTTTACCCGAAACTAAAAACATAAAAAAAACAAAGAACGTAAAAAGTAAAAACAAAAAAATAAACTAAAATACTAAAAACATAAAACATAAAAACATAAAAACAACTAAAAGCATAAAAATACATAAAAAACATGAAAAAACAAAAAACTAAAAACATAAAAAACATAAAGAAAACATAAAAACTAAAAACATAAAAAACATCTAAAAACATAAAAAAACATAAAACATAAAAACCTAAGAACATAAAAAAACTAAAAACATAAAAAAATAATACATCAAAAAACTTAAAAACATAAAAAACAAAAAAACTTGAAAAAACGTTAAAAAACATAAAAACATAAAAATACAAAAAACATAAAACATAAAAACATAAAAACAACTAAAATCATAAAAATACATAAAAAATATGAAAAAACAAAAAACTAAAAACATAAAAAACATAAAGAAAACATAAAAACTAAAACATAAAAAACATCTAAAAACATCAAAAAACTAAAAACATAAAAAACTAAAAACATTTAAAAACTAAAAACATAAAAAACTAAAAACATAAAAAACTTAAAAACATAAAAAACTAAAAAAAAACTTGAAAAAAGATTAAACAGCATAAAAACAAAAATACAAAAAACAGTTTTAAAACTACAAACATAAGAAAACATCTAAAAACATTAAAAAAAACCTAAAAACATAAAAAAACTAAAATCATCAAAAAACAACTAAAAACAGAAAAAAAAACCCCAGAAAAAACTTGAAGAACATAAAAAAAAATTAAAAAACATTAAAAAAACCCATTTAGACACAAAAAAACTAAAAACATCAAAAACAATATGAAAAATACGCTACGCATACAAAGATGTTATTTCGTTTCTCCGACGACAAAAAATAGCTTAGATGATCCATCTGCTTTCTTGTTACATTCCAATTCTAGAGTCAGCATTATGACCCTATTCTCAGGCAAAAAAGACAATGCGTTGACAAGACATGACTTCATGACAAAGCCAACGCTGGATTGATGAGCCGCGTTTTCACTCTTGCCGACCCAGAAAAAGTCATAGCCAACTATTTTTCTCTGAGTTAGGAATTACCAGCCAAGCACGTTTCGTATATAGAAACTATGTCAATGTATTATTTTTTTCAACTCAAACAACACAATAACTGTTTTTCATTCTGGTGCGAAATCACTGTCCTGGAGAATTGAAACAGGTTTCAGCGTTACTGTAACGCAGAATCAATTAGGTTAACTAGACAAATATGCAACTTGTACATTTATGCTTGAGGCATTTTATAACAAAATAGCATTGAAACAAATAGTAAATATTTGACAATAAAATAATTTAAAAACGATAACTATAATAGGTTGATGACAATAACAAAAGTTGGTCTCAATTTTAAATGTCAAAGATAACGCAATTAAAGTTTTGGAACAGTTGAATAATAACGATCGATCGGAAAGAAAGTCGAAGTTGTGAACAAAAAAAAAAAAGAAAGAGATGTTAGATATAGTAATAAAAATCGAAGAGTTGTGTTCAGTCAGAATCGGAAAGCGAAAACGTCAAACGATCAAATAATCAATCAGTGCGTGTAGAATTAGGTCCCCAAAAACTTACCCAACAGTGCAGCTCAACAAGTCATAAATACACTTAGAATGGGAACAAGGACGTTGTCTTAGCGTTGTTTTGCATGCAACTAAGTTGGAATGATCTTTATTTCAGCGTCTTCAGGTCGAGTGCCAACTGCCGGCGAACTGAGGAATACTATCTGTTAAAGAACTGTCCGGGTAATGCTTATTCGTCCGGTTTATTGAATTTGTTTTATTGTAAACACCCACATACGCTTTGATACATTGATACGCAATACGTTACATAAAGAGATACATGTAACAAACACACATTGACCCGTAACTCTTTCTAGAAAAGACAGATTGATGCGACAAATATGTACACAAATAGAAATATACACAAACGTTAGACAAATCTATGCATAACTATGACGACTGCGCGATTTTATGTTTTATGCATACTTGAAATCATACGGTATGTATGGTCATATGACATGCTGTTGTTTGTAATGCCATGAAGTGTTGATATAGTTGCTGCTCGACCACGTACTATATACTTTTTTCTTTACTTTTTCTATTCATCTTCTTTCTGTGACGTCAGCGCGTGCAAACTTGCTTAATTTGCGTATACGCTAAACTGTCTACGGGAAAACCTAATAAAATATAAAGGGAGTCTGCAAGTTATAAAGTTTGAAAATCCCTGCCCCAGGTAAATGTCACTTAGGACTGACTTAACGGGTTCGTGGCATAGCGGAGAAAATTCCATCGCGTAAAAATTCCCGAATTCGACAGAAAGATTTCTGAGTTCGACAAGATGCACCTGAAGAAGGTTGGGGATTACATCAGGCGAAATGCTGTGACAACACTCAAAATGTCAAACACAGTAACCTGATTAATCTAAATAATACGAATTTGTTCTATTATTTTTTTGTTAGAATGTTCACATAATAAAATTTGGATCGATCGAAGTAAGAAAGACATAGTTAATGGCGTTTGATGAAGATTTTCGATAAAACTTATGCGTAATTCGTATAAAGATCTTTTTACTGTAGTATTTAATGAAAATCTAATTAATTAATTTATTAATTAGAATAAATAAATAAAACTAAAAAAAAAAAACGACAGTAAATAAAAATAGCTGACTCCAAAATAAGAACCTGATTTTATCGAGAATAGTGAACGTTAGTGAACGCCACCGGTTATTTGCGAGAATTCACGAAAATAACCGAGCACCTTGAAGGATGATTTAATTAACATTCAAAAAGGTTGGTTTTCCTTTTAACCGTCTTATCTCAGCTGCCACCAAATCGCGAAAAGTCTACCATCTCAAAGACCATACTACATGCAGAACTGGTTTTATTTGCAAAATAAGATACAATACAAGACTCGTACCAGTACAGCCTCCTATTTTTTTTAACTCGAAAAATTGAAGAGCTACGAAGACGGGAGCTAGCAACGTCTTCGTATTATTAGGATTCTTCGTACTACTGTTTCCATCTTGCTTGTAAGTTTCACAACGTTTCGGTCGATGTAACCTCCGATCTTCTTCAGTTGTATCTTGTCGAACTCAGGAATGTTTCTGCCGCAAGGACCTGTAGAGCAATGGTTAGAATACTTGTAAAAATCAATTGTAAAAGCGATATTCTTCTGAAGGTTACAGACTCAATAGTCAGTGTGAACGACCGAAAAAATACAATTGCGAATTACTTAGAACCTGTATCCAGTCATGGCTGACGGAACAAGAGCATGTTATCTCCGTGAAGTAAATAAATTCCGAGTTCGACAGAAACATTTCCGAGTTCGACAAGAAGGTTGGAGGGTACATCGACCGAAACGTTGTGAAAACGACACTCAAGGTGAGAACAGTAATCTGAATAATCTAAATAATATGAATAACCAATCCTTATCTAAAAAAAACAGAAACGTAGCGACCTTTTGTGCACCATAATCTATTTTTTTTACATAGTCATTGCTATTCTGAATGCACTTTTGCCAAGAATTCAATGGCCCCATTTCTGTTTCGGACACATGTCCATACTTAACTTCTATTTTTTTTTAAATTTAATTTTCACCCCAAACAAGGCAAGTACCACTTTGAAGTAGGGTGCTACTATCGGGGACATAATTTGCGGGGGCATTATGAAGGGAGATGAGTAGAAAGATGTTCACATTACAATTGAACTTCTGCATATCAGTACAATTGGGAAAGCAGAATCCCGGAAGGGAGTTCCAAAGATTTGCAGTTCTGAGGAAGAAACTACTGGAGTAAAAGGCTTTCTTACACCTAGGGATCTCTACTGTAAAGGGGTGAGATTTAGTTGCTTGTCGGGTTTGTCGGGGGTAGTCACGTCGAGGAGGTACAAGTGCTTGCAGTTCGTCAGAGCATTCACTATTAAAGTATTTGTAGAACAGGCAGAGGGATGCAACATTTCGTCGATGGGACAGAGGTTGAAGCCTAGATGAAATGAATGACGCGCACTGACAGAGATATTGAGCTAACATTTTGCGATTAATAATGTTTTTTTTCTACATTATTAACATTGTCTCATTTGCACGGCTTCCACAGAGAAACTGATTTAAAAACCTTAGTTTTTCTCTCAGTTCGAAAAACGTGTCATCATACGTCATTCGTCATCATTCGACTCGTGTTTTTATCTACCGTTTAACCTGTTACCCCCTGCTTTAACTTTACGTCACACATCTTTCATTCAATCCTGGGATTGATTCTGTTTTACAGGCTTGGCCTATCATGTACCTGGTGTGACCCTAGCGAAAGTTCATACAAGCTAATTTAATCGCCACCGACGTAGAGTTTCTAATATGTAACGAATCCATATTCATTACAAACATTTGTCTTCCTTGAAATATAAATGTCTGATTTATCTATTTTTATTTAGCTATCTTGTCAAATTTTCAAAGTCACACTCTAATAGCATTTAAGCTAACAAATCAAGCCTTGCTTTTGACTAGCCGATTTTCATTTGTTATGATTGCACCATGTTATTGGAAATATACTAATATACTTTACTACAATTAATTAAAAAAATATTTAGTCCTGCTGCTAATATGAAACATTTTACTCGTTACTGAAAAAGGAGTACAAATAAAAATCAGCAAGGGAGAAAACTCATCTGTTTCTTTTTTTTTTACTTGAAAAATATAAGATTTTACTCTTTAAAAGTATAAAACTAAAATGAGTTCACTGCGTTGCGGTTACCGCCGGGTATGTACAGCCAATGTTCAATAAAAAAATAATAATATTACTCTCCAGCAGACTGTAGATATTTGAAATTATGCGCTTCGTCACGTTCGCCAGAAAAATCGCATGGAAGAGACTTTTCCGATTGTGCGAATACCGGACAAAGATAAAAGAAAGGACGAACAAAAGATGTCGATACCGTAAGAAAATGTCTTCCATTGTTGTAATTTAGTAGAGTGCTGTGTGCGAACGAAACGTGTTTTCCCGCGCTTGCTGTCTGATTGCGTACATTCATGTAGAATAAGTGTATTGCTATCCACGGTTGTTTAACGGATTGAGACAGAGACAGGAAATAAAGGCAATCATTACTTTTCCGGTTTGGTGTTTTCAGCAAAGTCCGGTGTCAAGCTTTCGGCCTTTTTCGTTTTGACTGATTCGGCAAAATTACGACTTTCACCAGCTCGGTTCCCTTTTGTTGTCCTTTAGTCCTCATATTCAATCGGCGACGTTTCTGACATGGGAGAAGAATTGCTGTTTTCTGGGCCAGAATCCATCTAACACGTATCACTGGCAATATTTTGCACTTGAAGTATCATTTTAAATCCTTATATCAAGTGGCTTCATATATTGTCTAAAGCGATTTCCATTAAAAAATGAAGTTTTTTTTTTCTTTTGATTAAAAATATATTAACTCACATTTATCTACATTATTATTGTTTAAGCTGTCTGTTTTATTTTTCTTCGGAACTCTGTTCCGTCTGCCTGCTTCTCACCTGATTACAACTTGGATGTCTTCAAGTCCAACGTTAACAAATTCCTAATGAACCACCCCCTTAAGTAAACACTTCATCAAATCCCCACACTAACGTAATGTACTTGCAATAACCCTTATCCCTGGGTGGCTTCCGGGCCTTGATAAGTGGTGACCACCGTGTAAAAAAAAAAAAACAAAAAAAAAAAAAAAAAACTACTAGACCCATCTGGCTTAAATTTTCTATGGACTTTTGCTATGATAATGTGCAGCAAACATAGTATTATGGTATCCGTTTGATGCCCAGTTAGGAATTAACAAGGATTATTCACCACAATTACACATTTACTCTAGAGTTTAAGTCCCACTTTTTCTCAGAAATTACTGGGCGGATCTCTCTGAAATTGTGTATGGCCTTTGTTATGTTAGGTGAAGCAAACTAAGTATTATGGTATCCGTTTGATATACATTTTAAATTTTACTTGTGTGTTACCATTTATCAAGGCCTGAAGACCACTCAAGGATAAGTGTTAATGAATGAAAGCAGGTAGTGCAGTAATCACTAATGGTGTAAATTGGGTAGAATTTGATTATTTATGGGGGACAGCTCAACAAGAAATTGTTTACATTGGATTTGAAGGCTACCATGTTGTATTCAACCGGGAAGCAGACCATCGGAACAGTGTTCCACATCCCGGCAGTTCTGTGAAATAAGGTTTGTTCATGGGATCTGTATTTAGGGAAATCGTATATAGTGGTTGTAGCTAGTGGAGTGTTTTGTTTTTAGAAAGTTTGGCAAGGGGGAACCATAGATTGGAGTTCAGTCGAGCACTTGCTATGAAAATAACGATAAAGTTAGGAATTAATAGGGATCAGTACTCGATGTAAAAATGAGTACACATTAAATCATATTCAACCATCAATTTGGCATAAAGCACTCATTCTAAGACAACGGGCCATAACTTTTGTACGTTTTTTAACGGGATAAAATATTTAGTTTGATAATAATAATACCTTCAAATATTTAGTTTAATAATAATAATACGTTAAACCATTTATATTTGTACGTACGTTATATCGCCTTTCATTTAAAAATGATAAGGCCCGATTAGCAAACATTGTGATTGTTGATAAAGCTGATGTCACTAAGGTAAAAAGATTCATTTTAAAATGAATTGTTCCCAAATCGAATTATGTTGGCCTGTCAATTAACAATATTACAATTTTAAATGAATACATTTTAAAAAGCGGTCCTGGATATGACCTTAAACTATATCCGATGGTGAGGCCTCAGCTTGCGGACTTTGGGGAGTATGGAGTCACTCTTTAATTGCCATTGCTCCCAGGTCCACTCTGACCCGGAGTGGTAGTACCTGTTAGGGTCCCAACTATGGGTTAAATAGAAACCGACTTGAAAAATAAAAAAAAAACAAAAAACAAAAAACAAAAAAATAAATATACTCTAGCAACAAATTGTTTTTCAAAATTACTGGGTTCGGCATTAAATAATCTGAAAAGGGGTTGATATGCCGTAAAACAAAAACAACCAACCAACCATTTTAAAAAGCGGTATTCGTTTTGTTAATCTAAAGAATATAAAGCCAATACTTATTTTTACTGCAAGAGGACAATATTGTTTAAAAAAATAACTAAAATGCCAGAATTTTAAGCAATTTAAAAGAAAATCAAGAATGAGAGTTAATATAGAAACGTTGTTTTAATTTGAATAAAAAAATACGCATCAAGTGCGCTTGAAAGCCAAATCACAACGTAATATTAGGAAAATAAACAAATATTTTACTTGTTTTAAATTAATCACAAATATATTTCAAAGGTATACTCCATCTTCAGTATGTTGTTTTGTTTCTTTTTTCCCCACCTTTTCTTCTTCCCTGCCATGTTGGAAAGTTGGAGAAATAATTCTGATTGTAAATAGCCACGCGTTGTATCTAGCGGTTTTATTTTGAAATATTTGGACTGTGCGTAGGCAACGCGAGAATAACGTCAAGAATGAGAGTTAATATAGAAACGTTGTTTTAATTTGAATAAAAAAAACTCATCAAGTGCGATTGAAAGCCAAATCACAACGTAATATTAGGAAAATAAATAAATATTTTATTTGTTTGAAATTTATCAAAAATATATTTCAGAGGTATACTCCATCTTCAGTGTGTTGTTTTGTTTCTTTTTTTCCTTTTCTTCTTCCTTATCATGTTGTAAATTTGGAGAAAGAAGCCTTGACGTTATTCTCGCGTTTCCTACCCGTTGCCTAAATTTCAAACAAGTAAAATATTTGTTTATTTTCCTTATATTACGCTGTGATTTGGCTTTCAAACGCACTTGATGAGTATTTTATTTTATTCAATACAAACGAAGGTTTATTTATTTAAAGAACATCTGAAATAAAAATTCTTTTTATGGAAAAAAGAAAGACTAATATTCTTCAACAGAGTATTGACAAATGTTTATTATAAAGATGCAGAAAACACCGTGGAATTTCCCCGGGGGCCCAGATTATTTATTATTAGCATTGTCTCACAAGGAGCTTTCACACAGGTCATCAAATATCTCTCATTGAAAACAACCTGTGGTTTTCCCAGGAAGCTGGCCAACAGCAAGTCTCCCCATATTTTCAGCACTCTCCACCTCCTTCAATAGTATTCACAAATGAATTTGCGTTATCTTCTTGTCTAGATTCTTGTTTAGATGGGTTTGTCTGTTCGTGTGTTCATGTCCCATGGGATTTTGTGATTCTCGTTTTCAAGTACTGTTTCCGGCTTATGCTTGTACCATTTTTATGTGCGTTCGAGATGCAGTTGTTTGCATAATTCCGAGTGTACTGCCCTCCCCATTTGGTCGTGCCTGTTCTTGTTTTCCTTTTGGGTCAGCTTGCTGCATTCACTTACTATATGGTTTATAGTTTCGTCTCTTGTCCACAGAGTCTGCATTTGCTGTTGTTTTCTTGAGTTTTATCGATCTTTGCTTTGCTGTGGTTGGTTCTTATCGAGTTATCTTGCACTGCCGTTATTAGGAATTCAGTTTCGTTGCTTACGTGTCCTTTTCGCATCCATGTCCAAGTATTTTCGTTATTCTTATCATTTGTCATCCGTATGAATTTTCCGTGTAGTTGTTTCTCTTCCCATTTTGCTTTTCTCGTCTTATTCGTTTTCTCTGTTTTCTGTTTTGTTGATTTTTTTATGGTAATTATGCAGACAATTGCATCTTGAACACCCAGACAAATGGTACAAGCACAAATCGACAGCAGTACTGGAAAATGAATGTCACAAGATCCTATGGGACATAGATATATAAACTGTTAAACCCATCCAAACAAGAAGACTGGATAAGGAAAAGTCCTGCCAGATTGTAGAATTCGCTGTTCCAGCAGACCACAGAGTGAAGATCAAGGAGAAGAGAGAAGCGAAGCAAATACACGGAATTGGCCAGAGTGCTCAAAGGGATATGGACGATGAAAAAAGTCAAAATAACACCACTAATAGTAAGAGTGCTAGGAACAATACTAATAAACTTTGAAAAGAGAATGGGAGAGATTGGAATCAGAGGGATGACTGGGAAGATATAACGGATAGCAATAATGAAAACAGCTGAAATATTAAGGAAAACCCTAAAATGCGGAAACTAGCACACTTGTAAGTTAATCCCCCGCGCCCCTGCTTCCTCACTTTTTTCCGTGTGTCGCTATGAATAGGCGACACACCAAATAAGTGAGGGTCAAGGAGGATGGAAAGACCAAAGAGAGAGAGCACTAACCAGAATTCCATTGGATGAATGCGGAGAAGACTGGGACATTGGGGAGGCTTATTGCCACGCAAATTCCAGTGAAGACCAACCATTGCTACGAACGAGAAATCAATGGGAAACAGCTGTTGCAATGACACAAACTAATCTGCAAAGGTTATCGAAAGAGGTGGTGAATACTGGAAATCTGGGGAGATCTGTTGTCACTAATACTCCAGGGAACATCACAGGTTGTTCTCAAAGAAAAATCTTTGATGATGGCCTATGTAAAAACTACTAGTGAGTAGTAGTAGTAGTAGTAGTAGTAGTAGTAACAGAATCTCTACTAACAATTGCACAGAACAACGCAATTAGAACCAACCACATTTAAACTAACGTAAATAAAACACAAGAAAACAGTTAATGTAGACTCTGTGGACAAAGAAACGAAAAAAGAAACCAAATAAGTTGAGGCAATAAACTAGTCCAAAATGAATATAACAATAGGCACGACTGCATAAGGAAGGCAGTACACGAGAAGTTTTGCAGACACCTACACCTCGAACATGTGGACAAATGGTTCAACCACAAATCGGAGACAACACAGGAAAACGAAAATCACAAAATCCTTTGGGACATGGAGAAACAAACAGACAAATTCATCCAAACAAAATAATTAACAAGAAAATAAACTGCGAAATTGTGGATTTTGCTGTTCCAGTAAATCATAGGGTAATGATCAAAGAGGCAGAAAAACGAAGAACCTCCCCCCCCAAAAAAAAACAAGACAAAACAGAAAAAAAATGCGAAAGAAAGGAATATGCAACCTAAAGAAAATCAATATAATTTATATATTAATACGATATGTGTTATTTATTGATTTTGTGTACCCGAGTGTTTTGATTAATATGGACTTCCATTTCTTGTAATGAATATTTTTTACCAAGAATTCTAAATAAGTTTTGGTTTCGATTTCGATAATAGCCGATGGCACTTAAATCATTTATTTTTTTTATTTCATCAATAATTCTTTATAAGTTTTTGTTTCGGTTTCGATTATAGCTGAAGAAACTAAAGTTATATATATATATATATATATATATATATATATATATATATATATATATATAAAACACACACACACACTCCCCCCCCACGCGCACACACATCCTACTCTATGCACCAAGTACCAATAGGCCCCTCAGCTCCACTCAAGTAAGAGTAAAAATGGAAAAAAAATAAGAAAAAATAAAGAAAGATAAATAGGAACGCAAGCAGAGAGAGAGAGAGAGAGAGAGAGAGAGAGAGAGAGAGAGAGAGAGAGAGAGAGAGAGAGAGAGAGAAACATAAGATAGCAGTGACCACAGTCCAGCCCAATAAACCAGTAATAAAAATTGAACATGCGGATGAAAAGTAGAATTATTTACACCTCTCGGAAACATTTCAAATGAACTAAGCTTCTTAAAACGTTACTAGCTTAAGTTCAGAATAAAATCACGACTTTCTTTAACGGCTAATTTAAAAAAAAAAAAAAAAATGTTTTGAACGCTACTAACTGAATTTCTTTCAATGCAGTTTGCAATTTGGAGACGGAATTGTTTTTGTTGAGATAAATGATTTCAATCATGCTTTTTATTTTAGATTTAAAATATTAACAACTCCATTTTATTTCAGTATTTAATTTGTGTATTTCTGTTTTATTAAATACTAGCTTTTTTTCTAGTCCAATACCGGCTTCCATCTTATCTTGAAATTACTTATAACGGCACCAACTTACTTTCGGAAGAACCCCCCCCCACCATCAGCCTTTTCTTTTATGTCGTAAGCTTCTTAAAACGTTACTAGCTTAAGTTCAGAATAAAATCACGACTTTCTTTAACGGCTAATTTAAAAAAAAAATGTTTTGAACGCTACTAACTGAATTTCTTTCAATGCAGTTTGCAATTTGGAGACGGAATTGTTTTTGTTGAGATAAGTGATTTCAATCATGCTTTTTATTTTAGATTTAAAATATTAACAACTCCATTTTATTTCAGTATTTAATTTGTGTATTTCTGTTTTATTAAATGCTAGCTTTTTTTTTTCCTCGTACATATGTTTATTTATCTACCGAGTTGATAGCAAAAATTACGAATTATACTTATTTTTAGTTCGTGTGAGGGGAATCTATCACCATACTTTCCCTTAAACACGTCTGTTGGACTGTTATTAAGTACAATACTTAATAGTTTTTTTTTATTTTTTTTTTAATGGAGAGTAGAAAACGCATTGTTGATGCGTTATCGGCAGCTCCTGTTACTCTCGCTTCTTCTTATTTGTCCCTCAGTCTTCATTTTTTAAATGAGTGATTTTTCGGACAAAGGGAGAAGAAAAAGCTGTTTTCTAGGTTGGCAGTATTTTTGCGAACAGTTGGCTGAGATGGCGGAAATTTTCTGTTTCTATGTCTATCCTTGTAGCCATGTCACTAGTAAGGGTGCTGGAGGTAAACGTTTTGTCTGGGCTGACGTTATCCGCCTGATAGTCAGGGACCCGAACCTTGGATTAACCACTAAGGAGGCTGTCCTATCAGCAGGTGCAAAGTACTGGGGCTGCTGTATTGCCATTTGGTGAATGGATTCTGGACCATGCAGTAGCTTCTGGTGGGGCCTCTCGATGCCATACTAGTGGGTAATTGTTACGGCTTTACCTTATCATTAGCTACAAATAAAAAAAAAATTCTTCGTTTCTTTTTCTCTCTTAATTTCCCCTCTCTGTCCTGCTCTTAGTAAATCTGTCGACCTAGTCCACAAATTCCAAAATTTCATCATGACAAGTTTCAAGAAAAAATACACGATTAAACCCGGTTCTCCAACTTCCAACGTAGACCCCTACTACCATGTCTCCTTCTCCAACATCAGGGGTCTTCGTTCTAACCTTCCAGAGGTTGAAACCCAATTACAGGAGACTAAACCAGACCTTTTATTTTTAAGTGAAACTGGCATTGGACAGACTATTTCCCTAGATGAGTTTGCAATTTCAGGATACTCTAACTTAACTTCTAAAACTGACCCCCAAGATCGCCATGGGCATGGAATATGTGCCTATATTAAAGATATCTTTCCATGTGGGAGGGACATCTCCAGGGAAGATCCTAACTTACCCTATATGTGCTTCCGGGTTGCTTTAGCTCACACTACTGCATTTATATTTACTCTCTATCGCCCCCACAACAGTGGAGTTACTATCTTTCAAAGCATATCTGAGAAAATTGACCAAGTCCTTTCTACTTATCCTTCAGCTAACATTCACATATGTGGAGACTTCAATGTTCACAACGTCGAATGGTTGACCCACTCAAACAAGACCGATGATGAGGGGAGGTTCTGTCATGATTTCTCCATTGCCTATGACCTCACTCAGATTGTTCAGGAACCTACCCGTGTGCCCGATAATGACGGCCAGTATGCGAGCCTACTAGACCTTTTTCTCACAACTTGCCCTGAACTATGTTCAGTTTCTGTTCTGTCGCCTCTTGGATCTTCCGACCACTCTGTTGTATCAATCAAGATAAAAATGAAATGTAATAAGTCCCCAGACGTACCTCTTCATCGTACAGTATATCGATACACTAAGGCTGACTGGGATAGCTTCCGTACATTTATATCTGATCTACCTCTGCATTCCATGTTTAAAAAGGATGTGTCCTCTATAGTATTAGACCTAACTGAATGGTTAATTGTAGGTATTGACCATTTCATACCCTCTAAAAAGTTTCAGCAAAAACCTAACAGCCAGCCATGGTTCTCTCCAGAATGTGCTGCTGCCATTGCGCACAGAAATCACTTTTTCCACTGCTTCAAACGTAATAGATGTATGGAAACTAAAGCCGTTTTCAGGACTGCCAGCAACCATTGTAAGAAAGTAATAAGGAACGCAAGAGTGTTGTATGCTCAATCTGTTAAGTCCAAAGTAGCTGAGCAGCGGCTTGGTTCCCACCAGTTTTGGCAAATAGCAAACAGAATCCTGAACAGAAGCGTGTGCTCCATCCCAACTATTATCAATGGACCTGAGGTAATCTCGTCAGCATCAGACAAAGCCAAACTCTTTGTCAAGAACTTTGCAGCTAATTCTACCCTTTGCGACCAAGACCGCCAACCCCCAATATTTCCTCCTGTATCAGAAAACACGCTATGTGATATACGTATATCTGTATGTGATGTTGCGAAGCTAATCAAAAACCTTGATTCGAGTAAAGCAACTGGCCCTGACGGTATTCCAATTATAGTACTCAAAAAACTTCAACCTGAATTAGCGCCCATACTTACAAAACTGTTTAAACGTTGTCTTAAGGAGAATAGTTTCCCATCTCCCTGGAAAATCTCATCAGTATGCCCTGTATTTAAGAATTCAGGTGATCGCTCATCCCCCTCTCAGTACAGGCCAATAAGTCTCCTGTGCGTCATGAGTAAGTTGCTAGAATCTGTGTTAAATACAGAAGTAATCAAACATCTCAACAAAAATAACCTTCTTAGTGACACTCAATATGGTTTCCGTTCTGCTAGATCTACAGCAGATGTCCTTACAGTTATATCGCATAGGATTAGCAAATCTCTCGACGGTGGCAATCTTTCTAGGGCAATTGCTCTTGACATATCTAAAGCCTTTGATAGGGTATGGCATAAAGGTTTACTTCATAAGATCGCTAGCTATGGTATAGCTGGAAAAGTCTTCTCAATTATTAAATCATTTCTTTCTGATAGGTTCATAAGAGTAGTAGTTGAGGGGCAAAAATCAGAAGCTCACAGTATTAATGCCGGTGTCCCTCAGGGATCCATCCTGGGCCCAACTCTTTTTCTGATCTACATTAATGATCTTCCAAATCATATCCTTACATCATTTGTAGACATTTATGCTGACGACACTACCATTTATGGTAGCACATCTAAGACAGTAAACGACCAAGTTCTCTCCAATTCTCTCTCCTCTGATCTTGAGCACGTAGTACAATGGGGTAAGGAGTGGCTGGTTACTTTTAATGCATCTAAAACCAAGCTTCTCTCCTTACATCATCAACATTCTAATTCACATTTGTCATCAATTGAAATGAATGGCTCTCGTCTTCAGGAGGCCTCAAGTTTTGACAAGCTTCTGGGCTTGACCATTACTCCTGATCTTAAATGGAACACGTATATCAAATCTGTTGCCAAGGCCGCTGGAAAAATGGTGGGATCTTTCTATCGATCCAGTAGATATCTCACTGCTGATGCAATTCTCTACCTATATAAGAGCCAGGTACGTCCAAGGATGGAATACTGTTGCCACATCTGGGCAGGAGCTGCTAGAAAGGACTTGTCCTGCCTTGATAGAGTTCAGAATAGACTTCGTAGCCTCGTAGGAGATGTCCTTTTCTCCTCCTTGCAACCTCTATCTCACAGAAGAGATGTTGCGAGTTTGTCTCTGATGTATCGTTATTTTCATGGAAAGTGTTCAACTGAGCTTCAATCTATGGTCCCCCCTCGCCAAACTTTCACAAGAAACACTCGTCTAGCTGTAAACACTATCAATAATTTCCCCCACTCTTTATCTATGCCTAAACCTAAACGTAGATTCCATGAACAAAGCTTCTTTCTTAGAACTGCACGCCTGTGGAATTGTCTTCCGTTTTCCTGCTTTCCGACTGACTACAATATGGTTGTGTTCAAGTCTAAAGTAAATAAGTTCTTGATGAGCCGTTCCATATAAGTTATTAAATTTACCAAATTTTCATTACTAATGATTACTATATTGACCAATTTCTGCTGTACACTCTTTAACCCTTATCCTTGAGTGGCCTCTGGGCCTTGATAATGTGGTGACGCCTTTGTAAAAAAAAAAAAAAAAAAAAAAAAAAAAAAACTACGAAAATGTTCTTTTATATTTTTAACACATCTTGAATATATTCTAAACATCTTAAATACTTTCTGAAGAGGACGCTTCACAGAACGTCTGAAACGCGTTAAAAACGATTTCAATGATTTCAAAAACATTATTACAATGATCTAAACATAATTTTCAATGAAAAACCAAGACACGGAATAATAAAATTGTTGATGACTACTCCCTTATTTACAAATACACCTTTCTCTCGTTGGAAGTTCTTAACCCATTTTATATAAATAAATAAATAAATAAATATATATATATATATATATACATATATATATATATATCTTAAGTTTTAGCTTCACATTCAATTCAAGCTGATGCATCCAAGTCATATAGACATATTTTTTTATATATTGAAATCACAACATTATAATATTTAAAAATCGATAGAATATTAACTGTATAATAATATATATGAAATCTGCAAGAATTAAAATATATCTAAGCGTACTTTACGACCGGGCTACACCGGGTGTCCCTGCCAACTTAGATAAATACTTTTGCAGTTTTAACAAAAGAGCTACAATGATATCAGAGCGTCTCCATTTACACTGAACATCTACAGAATGCCAATATCAATATATTACTAGGGATATAACAACAGCATATTCTTTTCATTGGTTTGACTCTCGAGTATATATCCGACACAGTTAATCAACCGAGAACCATATCACTCTATATAAAAGCATATAAGATATCAATGGATACACACTCGAGAATCAAAACAATGAAAAGAATATGCTGTTGTCATAGCGCTACTTATTACATATGAATGAGTCCGCTGTGAAATTTACGCAGGTCCCGTTAGTTGTTGTTGTTGATGTTATTATTATTATTATTATTATTATTATTATTATTATTATTATTATTATTATTATTATTATTTCTTCTTCTTCTTCTTCTTCATCATTTATTATCATTCCTTTCTTCTTTTATTAATTTTCATTCCTTTCTTTTCGTATCTTCATTTTTTTCTCTTTCATTTTTTCTTTCATTTTTTTTCTCAATTCCTATCTTCTCTATCATTCGTTTCATTCATTTTCGTTCATTTTCGTTCATATCGCTTATTTGTTTATCCTTTCTTTCCTTTTTATGTTTCTTTCTTTAATAATCGCAACAATTCGATTTTATAAACAGCTGTTTGTTTATCGATACAAATTGGCGCCAAACGAAACACAATCCTGCAAACCCGCCCATCTTCGCCTTTTTCCTTTTTTCCCTTCCGTTCTGCAAAAACCTCGATTCCATATCGATTAGAGAATTTGATTTTCAGCAGCTTATTGCTATGGAAGCTTTTCGATAAACGAGGATTTATTATTAACCGACCCCCATTTCAATACTTACTCTTCACGTACTCCGGTACCTTTTGCATTCAGTCCACCGGATTTCCGTAACGGTTGTTTCGGGCTTGTCCAGCAGCTAGCGTAAATCGCCAGAATATGCCGAGCACTGATCAAGTATATCAGCCAATGAAAAAGCGATAACTAACGTGCTAAGCCAATAAAAATCGAAGCAGACGACTTTTAATAATTTGAAAAAAAATAGTTTAGTATTTTTTTTTTTACTTTCTTTTCACCTCAACTCTCACTTTTAAATTGAAAACTTTTATAGATTTTTTGAGTATGCTGAAGACAAATATCAAAGTCAAATTTGGGTCAGACAAGTAGTTTTCTGGATATTAAGATAGTTAGACCTTTATTATCTAATGTAATCTATTATCTATTATATATATATATATATATATATATATATATATATATACAAGAGTAGGTAGTAGTTAGTTTGCTTAAAGCATTGTTGGTAAAGGAATATATGGAAGTTTTCAAAGCCAAAAACAATGCGAAGAAAGACCGGAATCATGAAAGGTAAGAAAAGAAAAACAAACAACAGTAGACGGGTATGTTTGAGAAGAGAAATATTTAACTGTTTATTCGTCTATCATTCTTCACCTCGTTATATAATTAATTTTTAATCAAGTTGTTGGTATGTCCGATGTATATAAAGTTCGTTGGTGGTATGAAACTTTGATTAATTTCGGGAGAGAACCTCCTCCGTTGCAAAATAGAAAACGAAAGTACTATTTTCTATTTTGAAAAGGGGAGGTCCATTCTTTCCCGAAATTAATCAATGTTCTATATCACCAACGGACTTTATATACACCGGACATACCAGCAACTTGGTTATAAAATAATTATACATCGAGGTGAGGAATGATAGACGAATAAACAGTGAGACATTTCTTACTTGGACATACCCGTATATTTGTTTGTTTGTTTTTCTTTTCTTTACTTTCATGATTCCGGTTTTTCTTCGCATTGTTTTTAGCTTTTAAAACTTCCATATATACACACACACACACACACACATATATATATATATATATATATATATATATATATATATATATATATATGTGTATATATTTATATATATATGCAATCATGAAAGGAAGACGAAGATTCATGATTAAAACATTAAAATAAAGTCAACGTTTAAAATAAAGTTAACGGGGTGAAGAGAATAAAAGAGGGAAAAATGGGGGAGTCAGCTGAGCGGTTTCGCCCTTGCTTTAGCAAAGCTGTATCGAGGGATTTGAGAAAGAGAGAAAAAAAAACACGAATGGGTCGAAATTATGTACAGATAAAAATAACGTTGCGTAAAGTTATGTATAGGGGAGGGAAATTAGAGTAGGCGATTGAAAAAAACGCAATAACGTTATATTACTCGAAGATCCTAGAAACTAATCACGCTCAAACCTAAGAGGCATTCCTTCTGCTTGCAGAGGGAAGACCTTCTCAACCGAACGTGAATATATATATATATATATATATATATATATATATATATATATATATATATATATATGTAGTCATCGACATACAGTCCTGTTTCGTTGTATCACAACTCATCAGTGCCGCTAGATCCGCATCTCTCCCAAGCCAAGGATTGAACCTAGAACCGTCGTGTTGACAGTCGGCGGTTATATATAAAACTATGTCTGTTTGTCTGTCTATCTGTCTCCATATTTTCAAACTAAAATTAGCAAAGCGACGCTAGAGACCTCAGATGATTGGATTTTTTATGGACCATTCTTTGATGAGTCTTTAGCCAATAAAAGTAGTTTTTAAGGGGGTCAAAATTAAAAAATATTGTTATGCATTTTGTACATTCATCTTAGTTTATTTTTACTCAGTTTACATGCATGTCACCTTGGTACAGTGGTAACGTCACCAGCTTTGAATGCTGCAGTTTTACTTTCGGTTTCGATTCTGGCTGATGGCATCCAAATACTTTTGAAATCACGACTTCATAATAATGTATACGAAATCTGGACTAATCCAAATATCACATTTAAGCCGGGTACCCCCTAATATATATATATATATATATATATATATATATATATATATATATATATATATATATATATATATATATATATATATATTGGAATTTTTTGAATGTGAGAGATGATATAATTATTTCCATAGTTAAAGTACATCGCAGCTCACAGGAGTCATGACAACCAACAAAGTTAAAGATATGAAACTACTGAAAACCCAAGCCGATATCTCACAAGTAGGAGTTAATAAATTGCTTGTAAGATATCGTCTTGAGTTCTCAGTGGTTGGATGACCACAAGCTTTGTTTGAGACGATGTATGTATATTCTATTGTCTGATTTCGCCGCGGTTTACTTTATCTGTGTTAATTAATAGACTTTCTTGTGTGTGGCGTGATTGCGCAGGTGGCTGAGTATTCGCCTCGTATCTGAGAGATTTGGGTTTCGAATCACGAGTTCCCATGTGTTCAACTGATGAGACCAAATGCGATCGAAACTTAAGGCTTGGACATCGGATTTGTTGGCTGTCATGGATCGTGTGAGCTGCGTCATTGTTTGGCTGTGGAAATAATTATATATACTGTTATATAAAAGGAACTTTGCGTGTCTGTGAGTTCGTTTCCTATGGACTTGAAAACGACTAGGCCGATTTTTATGAAATTTCACACGAAGGAACTTTATGTGCCTGGCAGTGTTCTTAGATAAGTTTTGTATCGGAATGTCTTCGATAAGTATCGATGATCGATAATCGAAATAATCCAATGAAAGAAGCAACAGGCGATTTTAAGTAATCACCTGCATCTGCAAGTGCATTTGAGAAGTTTTATTACCACACAAGCCAGAAATCTCGACATATAAAACCAATAGTGGGTTCTTTGACATAACAGGGGCGCGTTTGAAATGAATGTTTCTATTTAAAGCACAATTGAAGTCTGATACTTGACGTTTTTGCATTCAAAACTTTAATTCAAGCCATTTTATATAAAAAGTAAATTTATAAAATAAACAGTATGTTCTCTACAGTGCAATGTAGATTACAATGTACTGTGGAGTAAGTCATAGTGAGACGCATGTGAGCTACATTCCCCCCGGTGCACCGCGATGGGTCCCCAACTATAGAAGGCAATCAATCGATTTGATTGAAAAATAGGCGATTTCGAGGACAATAAAAATATGAGAGCGTAAAAGCATTCGTTGACCATCATTTAATCCCGGGCAACGTCGGGTCACCATATATAAGACTTGGTTCTCGTTCATTGCAGGGCAACATAATAGTACCAATACCTATTCAACAATCTTAAAATAAACGCCCTATTGTTGTTTGCTTAGCAATGGCGGACGGTCAAATAATACGAATAAATAACAAAAAAAATTTCTCGTTTCTCCATCGCAACACTGGAAGCAGACTTGCTATGATCAGAGAAACTGATCGATATTCTACAATGTCCTTTCAGATAATGCTTCCAATTTACTTTTCGACATGGACGGCACGTTGAATGGAGAATTGCTATTAACAGTCCATCAAGTTGACCATTTTCGCTTTTTTTTTGTTCTTTGTATCGTGGATCACATCCATGAGTTTTTATGTGGACTTCTCTAAGCGTCTAACAGTTTCTGTCAATTCTAAAAACTAAAAAAAAAAAGGTATTTAAATGCTCACTATCACATTAAAATTTATTAGAGAGTGGTTGAATCAACATTGAGTAAGAGCGATTACAGAAATACATAGATAGTTAAGAGAGAGAGAGAGAGAGAGAGAGAGAGAGAGAGAGAGAGAGAGAGAGAGAGTATGGTGACTTTAAGTTAATTATGAATTACAACTTATTACAAAAATTAAGACAGACTTAATTTAAAATATAACTCAATCCCAGTATATGAGGGTGTAATACCTCCTATTTTTTAATCCGCCCGAATGAATCAGAGAGGATTTCAAACCGCATTGTTATGATGCTTGAACATATGCATTCATGAACTAAAAGTTTCATATCTCTGTTATAGATATTGACATCGTGAGACTCTAAAGAAATCAACATCTGTTATGGACGTGCGCCAGAAGCAGAGGTGCGTCATTGAATTTCTCCATGCAGGAAAAATTGACCCAATCAACATTCACCGGTTGCTATTGAACGTTTACGAAGCCGATGCATTTGATGTCAGCACAGTTATGAGATGGGTTCGTCGATTTCTGAGTGGCGACAGAGATTTAAGTAACAAAGTGTACTTAGGACTTTTGCGACTGAGGCATCTAAAGAGGCTGGCAAAACTGCATCGGGAATGGCGGTGGCTATGTTGAAAAATAAATTCTGGAGTACATTTTAATGGTATCACTCCGATCTTCGTAGCTCTTCATTATTTTGAGTTAAAAAAATAGGAGGCTTTACTTTTGGAACGGCCCTTGTATGTTTACATTTCTACAAGATTCATTCCTAAACTAATTAACCGATCATTATGAATTTTAGGTGTAAGACTGGCTAATATGGGTTGTATTCAACGTTTTAGTTTTTGAGCTGAATAATAGGAGGCGTTACTTTTGGAACGACCCTCGTAATTTAGCATGTTTATCATCTTTTTATATATATATATATATATGTTTTGATAAATTTTGGATGTGCATATGGTTATATATTTGTATGTACCGGACTAAACTAACCAACCGATCATTGTGAATGTTCTAACACAGCTGCTAGACGTAAAGGGTCGTAATGTGTGTTATATTTAGTTAAAATTCATGCGAAGTGCATGAAAAGGCGTATAAATCATTCGGGGAAATTTAAATCTATGAAATTTTGACATAGATATTAGACATCAATTAATGTGTACTCTTCAGATTTGATTTGTTTCGAGTCTTTCAAAGAGGTATTAAGTGATATACTATAAGCACGGCATCCCTCTATTTGTAAATTCAAGTATTTCAGATTTGCATCGATTTTGATCCATGGTCACTAGAACTCAACGTCAGCAACATTTTAAATTCACTTCTTAAAGATCTTTGTGTTATATTATAAGCCAGTTGTAGAAAACGTATGCAGAATTTCCGCTGCATTTTTCTCCGAATACGGACGTATATTTTTTAAGAACTCAACAGCTCACTCATTTTTATGAAACACTGTTTTTATTGATATTTCAACTTTTACTTGTGACAAGTGGCACGCTATATGAGAGAAATGTAGAGAGAGAGAGAGAGAGAGAGAGAGAGAGAGAGAGAGAGAGAGAGGAGGGAAGAGAGAGATGGAGAAAGAAACAGGATGGATTTAGTAGACTTTGCGAGGAATTGTGGTCGCACACGCGTATCCTGAGCTAGTCTCTCACTGTATGTTTTTCTGTTATTGTGTGTGTTATATTGACCGAATTCCATTGTTCTTTGTATGGCCATTGACGTCATCTGCAGTTTAATATCTAGGAGATTCAGGCTGGTTCTTTGCGTTTGCTATTCACAAAATCCAGCTTTACCTGATTAATATAGTAACACTTGCGCTTAAATTTAAAATTTTTAAAATTGTGTTCTACCATGAAAATTATATAACGGATTTTTATCAAAATTGGAATATGGCTATTAAATATAAGGTTTAGTATCACTACATTTTAATTTTTATCTTCGCATAGGGACATAAAATTAGTGCAAAGCTCTCTCTGATTAGGGGGGATTAATTTTACTCTCTCTGGGACGAGTATTCTTCTAGTTAAAATATATAAATAAAAAGACTTTGGGGAACACACGTTGATTGACTCACATTTAGTATAATAATAAAATTTTCATCGAAAAGCACAGCAATTAAAAGGATCCACATTAATAATGCATTTTCATGTTGGTCGTTTTAAAAAAAAGATATTTTAAATTTCATTCGCTGAAGCAATGTCTGCTGTTATGAATTTTATGACATTGACTGCAAATTATCTTATTTTAATTTTAATTGATTTATACACAAAAATCGATATTCATTTCTTTTTGTCAAATAAATCATTGTCGTCTGTTCTTATCGATTTCTGTCCCATATTAAATTCATTTAATTTTTGCTAACTTTAGTTGTGTAGTATTTTTTATGTATCGAAATGTCGTCCTAAGTCTTTTATTATGTGATTAGCAGGGTTATTCGGCGTTTCCCGGGCCTATAAAAAAATAAAAGCTGTTAAAAAGTGTATTTAAACATTTCATCTCACTACCTATCGCTATCCGTCTCTCTAACATTCTTATATATAATTACTAGCCTGGGTACCCGGTGTTGTCCGGGTGTTTGGAGGTGTATGTTGAGCAAAAATAAAAAAGTGGTAGTAGGCAGGCAGGCAGGCTTGAACCCGTATCGCGAAGGAGGAAAAGAACATGAAAAAAAAAGTGACGTCTTTGCTTTTGCGCCCATCGCCAAACATGAAGAGAAGAAAAAAGAGGGATGACTTTCGAAAATATCAGCGAAAAACGCGACCCTCCGTGTAGAAAAGTGCCCAGTTGATGGTGAAGGAATAAATGTTTTAGCTAATTTTTCGATATTTGTCGTACAAAGGGTCGAGCTTTAAAACAATAACGATCTCATGAAAATCCGTCGCCTATGTGGAAAGTTTTAGGCAGACATACAAACATACATACATGCATTTAAACAGATTTTTGCCCTTTATATTATAAACTAGCGGGGGGATACCCGTCGTTGCCCGAGTGTTTGGAGGTGTGTGTGGTTGTTAATGAAAACCTAAGAATAAGCGAAGTAAAAAAAGAAAACATAAAAACGAACGTTAAAACTTAAGAGGGAGGGGTAATCAAAACATCGAAAAAAAAAACACAAAAAAACTAACGTAAGGCAAACGAACGATGATAAATGTAAAAATCGAAAAAACAAAACAGAAAAACGAACGTTAAAACTAAAAACAACAAAAAAAAAAACGCGGAAAATGGCTTAAATAAGCCTGTTTCGATATTAAAATTTAAAAAATCGGTGGGTACTCGGGTGTTTTTGGGTGTGTGTGGTCGGTCGGGGGTGGGGTGTTAATGAAAATCTAAGAATAAGCGAAGTAAAAAAAAAAAAAACCCAGAAAAACGAACGTTACATGAAAAATGGCTTAAATAACACTGGTTCAATATTTAAATTTAAAAAATCGAAAAAAAAAAGACATCTCACACAACGATTCGAACCCAAAACGTGACCCAACCCAAAAAGTGACCCAACGCTTTAACCAACTGAGCTAACACGACTTACATGAAACATAGTTCTTCAACTATTTTAACTAAATCAGGTCATGACGTCATCTGACGCATGCGTAGAACCGATCTCGTCATGAGAGGACGGTTTTTGTTGACCCCCCTGTAGAAAATTGTTGATTTCAGGGTGAAAAATTAACGTTTTTGGCCAATTTTTCGATATTTTTCGGGCGAAGGATGGAGCTTCAATATGATACCAAGTTTGTCAATTTTTGTTCTGTCTGTCGAAAGTTTTTAGCGGACACACAAACACACATAATACATACATACAAACATATACACATTTTCGCTTTTATATATATAGATTATTTCATGTATCCACAAAAAAAGCCCTGCGTTGTCGCTATACGAAACTAAACAAAAGAATAGAAAGTAAAATTCAACTGGACTGGCGAATAGGAACATTAACCCATGGGTGAGAATAACAATGAATCTGATAGGTTACAGCAAAAAAAGTGAAGGAGAAATGTGAATTGGATGTAAACGTCCGAACAGTACAAACGCTGCATAGGATTGGTTTGAAGTATGCAAAGGCTAAGAAAAAATTTACACTAACAAAGAAACACAAAGGAGCAAGACTGAAGAGTGCTAAAAGGTGGTTAACAGGTGTAGTTTAATTGCCATATATATTTTATAACTTACTATATATATATATATATATATATATATATATATATATATATATATATATATATATATATATATAAATGTAACTCTTGGTTCGTTCGTAATTTATAGTCTAAATAACCACTGGACGGATAGCTTCCACATTTTGGTATAATATGTTTACGGTACGCATGCGTGTTTCTATATATCTCTTTGTAATTATGACATTACACGTGATTTTTCTATAATAAATATTTGGTTTTCTTTGTACGGATGGGCAATTTTTTTTATTTGGGGACAATTATTTCACACCGCGTGTCATCACGTGACATCACTAAACGTAACTTTTATATACCAAATTGACTTTTTTCATTTAGAAATGAAATTATTTCTCTTTCGTTAATATATATATATTTTAATATTTCGTGTTTTATATATATAATGTACAATTGTTGAATGTTATTTTCTTGATTATATTCGTTTGGGAGAAGCACAATTAAAAAAAGATTAAAACGGAGCGAAATTTAAATTTCCATTCCATTTTTACTTTTTATGAATATTAAAAGAAAAATTACTAAACATTTATTAATAATGCCTCACTTTTACAGACATTTGTTTTTAAATTTCTTTAATGACAACTTTTATCGACTTTTTTTTAATAGCATTTACGGATGGGTATGCTGACATCTGTTTTAATTTCTTTTTAAATGACTTTTTATCGACTTTCTTTTTTTAATAGCATTTGCGGATGGGTAAAAAACGAAAAAAAAAAAAAAAAAACAATAACTAAACCATTTACTGACAATTCTCACTTTTACAAATATTTTTAACAAATAAATTTTATCAAAGTCAAGATACCGAAAAATTGTCAGTAAATGGCTTAGTTATTTTTTTTTCATTTTTTACCCATCCGCAAATGCTATTAAAATAAAAGTAATTTAAAAAGAAATTAAAAAAATAAATGTCAGCATACCCATCCGCAAATGCTATTAAAAAAAAGTCGATAAAAGTCGTCATTTAAAAAGAAATTTAAAAACAAATGTCTGTGAGGCATTATTAATAAATGTTTAGTATTTTTTCTTTTGATATTCATAAAAAGTAAAACTTTTTTTTCAAAATAAATAATGTGACAAATAATCGTTTAGTTACTACGACAACGTCAGTAAATAAAAAAAAAGTGTTACGTGCGCTTGCGTCAGAAAGGGAGCGATGCGTGTTTTTTTTTATGCTGGTCGCCATGGAACTCAACGCCCCAGGAGTACCAAATTCTGTTTTTCTAAAAGAAACGTTTACTACCAACTTTCTTTTTAAAAAAAAAGTGCAAGTTTTCCTGAAAAAAAAAACAAACAAAAACCTTTCACCTATGGCAAAAATAGCGACCCATACAAATCTGGGGTGCTTCTACACTTTATTGCCGAAATTGGAGACGCCATTTTTTTTCACGCACTTGCTATCCAAATCTAGGGGAGACATCATTATATGGCCGAACGATTGCTTCCGATTCTTTCCCTTTCTGGAAGCAATCGTTCGGCCTTATAATAATGTCTCCCCTAGATTTGGATAGCAAGTGCGTGAAAAAAATGGCGTCTCCAATTTCGGCAATAAAGTGTACAAGCAACAATTCTGCTAGCTGAGTGACAAATCTGCTTAAAATATTGAAAAAAAGAAAGAAAGAAAAAAAAGAATAGAAACTCTAGATGTATCAGAAATTTGGAGGAATTTTTGACACCCCTAACAGAAAACTGCGAATAAAATATAAAAAAATCATAATTTCTCTTTTTATAGTTAATTGTTTATTTTCTATATGGAATATACTTTGAAAATAAACTATTAAAGTTGTTTAAAAAATAACAGAAATATTATTTTTTAAAAAACAGTGTTTACAAAATGCCGGCGTGTCTTCATGCAGCCAGTTTTTTACGTAATAAAATCAATAGAATTTTACGAGTTAAATATTTTTCAATTTTTAAACTTTAAACATCTATCAAAATTTTTCTATTGATTCAATTTTTACGATATTTTCAGGGTCAATATGAAATTTTATGCTTTTACCAATAAACCAAATATATTTTAGACAAACGTTTTTTTTTTGAAATTCACACCCCATTTTGAAATGTTTATTAAAATTTTAATAATTAATTTATGTGTTAAAGTTTTATATATCACAAATTGAAAATAAAAGATCAATAAAGAAAATATTCCAATTTAAAACAAAAAAAAAAGAATAGTTTTTTGGAAATTTACCTGTAAAGTCCAAAGTGTAAAACCTTTTTTTTTAAACACGTTGATTTTTTTTTAAATGAAAGCTCATGTTATGCTTACATCGTCAAGTAAATACCAGACGCTGACGGCAAATTTTTCTATCTCATTGAATGTTTTCTTTCTTAGATATTAAAAAGAATAAAATTAGTTGATGAAGAAGTATTAAAATATATCAATCAAAAACTCGTGTATTTCATTAAAAGAATTTTTTTTTAAATCGATGAAGCGGATTTTTTGTTCTAGGGGAAAAACTTATAAGTGAATGTGCGTTTCTTTTTTAAATACGGAGGATTAAAAATACTAATTTTGGTTAACACACGCAATAAATAAGAGACATTATTTATACCCTTGGACGAAACCATACTTCATAAATTTCATTTTAGCAGCAGCAGCAGCAGCAGCTATTTAACGCTTCGCGTAAAACGTTACAAAAATTCGATTTTTTAGGACCCTCGCTTTAAAAAATCCTTTTATTTAAAAAATACATGGAATTTAAAATATAAATATGGATAAAGTCGTAACAATGAAGAATGGAACTACCCATTTAATAATATTTTTTTAGGTAAGTGATTTTTTTGGCATATATATACATATATTTAGAAGCAAGTCAAAATATATTGATTTTCTTTATATTCTTTTTAATAGAAAACCGCTTTAAAGAAACAAATATTGCATAATATGCCATTAAACCTGTTAGTTTTAAAAATTTGGTCTTTACTCCTTTAATTGAAAAAGAAATTAGGGTTCGAATTATATTTTCAAGTAGTTATAAGCTTAAAAAAATAGTAAGTTGAATTATTAAGGTTCTGATCATCATTTTTAATGGCCACTTTCTGATACACCTATAGAACCCGTCCCAAACATACTGGCAATAATTTGGTTTCGTACTTCCTTTCAGTGTTTCCAATAAGGGGGATTGATTTACTAGGATTTGTATTAGGAGCTGGGTACTTATTAAAATTATTTAATTGTTGAATTTTTTTGCATTTTGGTTAAATTTGTTAGTTTGCTAGTGCTAAAAGATCACACAAAAAATTGAACAAAAGACAAAATTAAAAAGAATGGTACTCATGCAGAATTTAACCCCCTCCCCTCCCCCACCGGATTCCAATTAGTTTAGGGTTCGACCGGCAATCACCGGATTCAGCCGAGCGTTGTTCAAATGTTGAAACACTAAACCAACATTTTATTTATTTTTTTGCAGAATTAATTAATGATGGGAGTATTTTTTCCGTTTATTTTCTTAACATCTATTGACAAAAAAACTTTTCTCTACTTTCACCTACCTATTTACAGTGTTCATATAAAACATTCAACATTTCTTTTTATAATAAAAATTCTAAAAAGTTTACTGCCAACTTTCTTTTAAAAAAAAATTCCTGAAAAGAAAACCCCAAAAAACTTTCACCTAACAATTCATGGTAAAAAATTAACCTTTTCTTGGGAAAAATAACAACTTTTATTGATAAAAAAAAATTGCAAAAATAATAAAATAAATAAACAATACAAAATGCAATTTTTTATGAGGAATGTGTTCCATTTTAACAAACTGGGCCACAGCAACGCGTGGCCGGGTACGGTTGGTATATATATATATATATATATATATATATATATATATATATATATATATATATATATATATATATATATATATATATATAGGATTTACATTTTGTTAATTACACGAAAGAATTTATGTGTATGCAGAATAGAGGATAAATAATCTATTTCCACACTCCTTGTATTTTACTCCTTCAGATTCTACTTTTTGGGGCGATTACAGGCAAACAGCCCGAAAAGGTATCCGCAAAAAGGAATGGTACTTACGCCGAATACAGACCGCGCTTGAAATAATAACGTTATTATTCTTGACATGGGAAGGGCGTTTTCGTTTTTGACTATACTGTGCATTCGCCTAATAATTTGGTAAATAGGGGGATACCCTAAAAACTGAACTTAACTTGAAATATCCTATTAAAAAAGAGTAGCATGGCCCCAAAGAAAGCAAAAGTTATAACGTACGAGCAACTTATATTTCTCTCTCTTTTTCGCTCTCTCTCCCCCTCTCTCTCTCTTCCTTTGTCTTTGAGCACCGTCTTTCTCTTTCACTTCGCATTTCATCCTAATATTAATGTTGAATTATTTTTGTTTTTGAATTTTCTCTTAAATTTTTTTTTTTAATGCTATGCCTTAGCTGAAATCTGAAAAATATTTTCCAGTTAATAGTTGCTATTTATATAGTTGAAAACCGTCTCTTAAATCGACGAACATTATGTGTTTCAAGGCGACATTGGTTTCAGAACTAAAATTATAAAATGGGACAAATTTAAAACTGGGGGGGGGGGAAGTCAAATATAAACAAGATTCCGTCACCTATTTTTCCCCATTCTCCTTAATAGACCATGAGTGAGAGGGGAACCTATCGCCATTTCACCCTAGAAAAAAAGGTCAGTTGTACTTATGCTTAATTCTTTTCTTGTGTGTGCGTGTGTGGAACGGTACCAACTCTATTCGAGTTTAATAGGCTTCCTCCGAAGAAGAAAGTTCCATGGGAATATGAAATTCACAAGCGGTCCGCAATCGCATGTATATCTCCGTTAGGTGCGATGACGATGTTAGACTTTTGCAACTCTTGCAGGAAGGTGTCGACGTCCTCCTATATACAGAACTTGGAATTCCCAAATTGATCACCCATTTTAATAATAACCAGGCTCAACGTTGCTTGACTTCGGTGATCTGACGGGAACCGGTGCGTCAACGTGATTATGCCTTTTTTATGGAGAGTAGAAAACGCATTGTGGACGCGTGATCGTAACTTTCCGCCTGTATCTTTCACTTCTATCTTGTTCCCCATTCCTCATTTAACCGTGAATGATCTTTCCGACAAAGGGGGGAAGAAAAAGATGTCGATAGTGTTTTTCTTCTTTTTTTTTACATGGGAGTCACCGCTTATCAAGGCCCGGGGGCCACTCGAAGATAAAGATTATTGCGTGTACAGTAATCAATGGGATAATATCGTTGTAATCGTTAATAATGGAAATTTGATAAATTGGATTACTTAAGGGGGCGGTTTATCAGGAATTTGTTTATGTGGGACTTGAGTTGTAGTCAGATGGGAAACAGGCAATTGGAAGAGAGTTCCACAGGCGCGCAGTTCCAAGAAAGAAGCTTTGTTCATGGAATCTACGTTTTGATTTAGGCACAGATAAAGAGTGGGGAAAATTATTGACAGTGCGTTTTTCGCGAAAGATTGGCGAGGGAGACCAGAGATTAGAGTTCAGATAAGCACTTGCCATGGAAATAACGATAGAAAAGGACAGGATCGCAACGTCTCTTCCGTGGGAAAGAGGTTGCAGGGATGAACAGTTGCGTGTGATGTCTTTATTTTTCTCTTTCTATCTCTATCTTTGTTGCAAAATAATCAATAAGGATGCTGGAGGTAAACGCTTTTACCTGGACCGACGTTATGTGCCTGTTAGTCAGAAACTCCCAACAAGGCTGTTCCATCAGCAGGTGTAAAATACTGGACTACTGTATTGTTATTTGTTGACTGGATTCTGGACCATGCAGTAGCTTCTGGTGAGGTCTCTCGATGCCAAATTAGTGGGAGCTTTTGCTGCAGTATTTTTAACATATTGATGAGGGTAGACATTTGTTTGCTGTCCACCACAGCAAAGTGTGACACAAGGTCAGAAGGTGAAAATGATGCAAGCTCTCCCAAAGGAGAGGCACTCTTGCTATTACAAAAATTGCCTGGGCATCCCCGTCGGCATACCCCAGTTGGGATGCCTCAGGCAACAAGCAATAAACTTGCCCCACCTGAAAGCCGGGTGGCAAGGCCTGGGAGGGTGGGCCTCATGAGTGATACCCAGACAGTGTACCTCAGTCCGATAGGTACTTGGCCGGTTTCCGGACCTGCACTTGACGAGTAGTCTACCCAGTCTCCAAGCTGCCTAAGCAGCAAGGAGACTCATCCCCATCATTATTGATGGGGTAGTTATTTAAATGCTGCCCACCTCAGCATTATGTGGCAAAAGGCCGGAAAGTGGGAACCCCGCAGGCTCCCCTAAAGGAGGAGGGGCACTCCTGCAATTTTAAAAATTGCCTAAGTAACCCCGTCGGCATTCCCCGGTCGGGGCGCCTCAGGCAGCAAGCAATAAACTTGCCCCACCGGAAAGCCCGGTGGCAAAGCCTGGGAGGGTGGACCTCCTAGGTATTACCCAGGCGGTGTACTTCAGTCCAACAGGTGCTGGGCCGGTTCCCGGCCCCTCACCTCTTGGGCTGAGTGTCAAGTGACGAATCCTTGACTTGTACTACCCTGTCTCCCTGCAGCAGAAGCCGCTAGGAGACACATCCCATCATAAAGGAATTCTAATGGGGTATATATTTAATTACCGCCCACATCGGCAATATTTGGCACAAGGCCTGGAAAGTGGGATACCCGCAGGTTCCCCTAAAGGAGGGGCACTCCTGCAATTTTAAAAATTGCCTGAGTAACCCCGTCGGCATTCCCCGGTCAGGGCGCCTCAGGCAGCAAGCAATAAGCTTGCCCCACCGGAAAGCCCGGTGGCAAGGCCTGGAAGGGTGGACCTCCTAGGTATTACCCAGGCGGTTTACCTTAGTCCAACAGGTGCTGGGCCGGTTCCCGGCCCCTCACCTGTTGGGCTGAGTGTCAAGTGACGAATCCTTGACTGGTACTACCCTGTCTCCATGCAGCCGAGGCCGCTAGGAGACACATCCCATCATAAAGGAATTCTAATGGGGTATGATTACAGGAAATTGGAAGGTTCTATTTATAAACAGGGGGCGATAAGAACTGACAAATCAGATGAAACTATTTTCTGCTGCCAACCAATCGGAACCAGGAATCACTCTATAAATATACTGAATTTCTTAAGAATTGCTGCACCTAACTTTTTGTCATCACACGGAAATTAAACTTGGCTCTTCGTCTCGGGAATTCTACGGTTTGGCTACCTACTAAAAACTATGTTTCGTCTTAGTCTTGAAGCTTTTACAGTTTAAAGATTATCTGGATTTGTTACAGAGCGCAGACACGCACATGAAAATGACCGAGCTGTGTGTGTGATGACGTCACGGCAAAGAAAAAGGAAAATATTATAAAAAGAAAATTGTGCGCAGAGACGGATAATCACGTTGGATACATGTGGGTGATATAATAGCCGAGACGAGAATACATGCGTGGACGAAGAAGAGGGGGTAAACTCTTTTGTTAAAACCTGAAACAACAAGTTGAATTTATTTCCTCCTCCATTTCTTATGTTCATTGTCACGGAGTCTACAAAAAGTGTCTGCAGATTGATTCTGCCATTTTGTTTCAAACAACATTTCTCATCCGGTCTTATGTTCATTATGACGGAGTCTACAACGTATTGGGTCCCAAGTGTCTTCTTGTCTAAAATTAAAATTGCTTACAACTCCACAACTATTTCTTTTCATAAACCTCAAAAATTGTACCTCTCTCTTTCTTCACCTGTCTTTCCCCTTTCTCTCTGTGATCCGCTCAAATCAACCCTGCCGACCTTGTAATTGTCTGTATTTTTGAGATGATGTGTTTTCATTGATTGAGATTGTCGGACTGACTTCCTCATCTTGGTTGTTATCGTCACAACGTTTCGGCCGTTTTGCTCTCCGGCCTTCATCAGGTGTTTTTTTTTTTGTATCGAACTGGGGAACCCCGATCTTTTCCACATGTTCCCATCATCACAATCTCAAGAAACAAATACAAGCGTAAACTCAGAACCCCAACTTCTAGTATATACCCCTCCCCACACTAACAAGTATCCTTTTCCAACATCAGGGGTCTACATTCTAACCTTCTAGAGATTGAAATACAATTACAGGAGATCCAACCTGACTTCGTTGTTTCTGTGCGAAACTGGCATTGGACCAACCTTTTCCCTAGATGATTCCCCGGTTAAAGGGCCCTCAAATTTGACATCAAAACCAAACTTTCAAGATCGTCATAGACATGGAATCTGGACCAACAATAGGATGGCTTTCCATTTGTTTAGTCGATCTTTAAAGAAGATCCTAAATTGCTCTATATGCGTTTCCGAGTAGCATTAACTTATAGCACAGCGTTTATATGTGCCATCCATCGTTCCCACAACTGCAATAAAATATATTTTAATAAAGTAATGAAAGAGAGGGAGAGAGAGAGAGAGAGAGAGAGAGAGAGAGTTAGGAAGAATACACACATAGAGAGGGAGGGGGAATAAGAAAGAGAGGAAATACAAACTTACGGCGTATAATGTAAGAAAATGAATGCAGCAATTTACTCAGAGGGCAAAAGTAGGTATTATTGAGACGCCATATTTGAATGGTACATTAGCGTTTGTTTAGCATGCAAATACCGTTAATCTGGAATATAGGAATATTCAGAGTCCAGTCAATCAGAATGAGCAGAATTATTTTGAGGGTATCTCTACAAAAATTGACCACATCCTGTCTGTTCATCCCTCAACCAATATTCCCATCTGTGGAGCCCTCAACGTTCACAATGTTGAATGGTTAGTCCAATCAAACAAGACAGATGATCAGGGGAAGTTCTGTAATGATTTTTTTTCTTCTGATTTAACACAGATTGTTAACGAACCCACCGACGGACAGTTTGCAAGTCTCCTAGACCTCATTCTTACAACTTGTCTTGAATTGTGCTCATTATCTATTCTGTCTCCACTGGGATCTTCCGACCACTCTGTTGTCTCAATTAATGCAATAAACCCTGAGATATCCTTTTTAATTGTACAATGTATCGATACTCTATGATTGACTAGAATAGCTTCCGAAAGTTTTTATCTGATATGCCTCTGCGTCTCAGGTTTAAAAAGAAGTGTCTTTTATAGTACCAAACTTGATTGACTGAAAATGCTTCCGCCGTTGTGCACAGAAATTACAATTTCCATTGCTTTCAACAATAGATATCCTGAAACTAAGGCTGCTTTTAGGATTGACAGCATTCGCTGTAAAAGAGTTATTAAAATACAAGTCATATGCTCAGTATATCAAGTCTAAAGTAGTTGAGCAGCGGCTTAGTTCTCATAAGTTTTGGCGAATAACAAACAGGGTCCTGAATGGATGCCTGCCATCTATCCCAACCATCATCAATGGACTTGAGGTAATTTCGTCAGCATCTGATAAAGTCAAACTCGTTTCTAAGAACTTTGCATCAAATTCCACCCTTTGTGACCAGGGCCATCTGCCTCCCGTATTTCCTCTCGTGACTTCAGCGTTATACATTTTTTAAGACATTTTTAAAGAGAGTTAACCTTTGAAACGGTAGAAAATATAAAAATAAATAAAAATAATTGACATAACATAGTTTAATTGTCAATTAACAAAAATGACAAAAAATACAAACGAAAATAACTTTTATATTCTTTTACTTGAATGTTTTGTAATCAAATTTCATTTTTCTCGACTTCTCTTTTAAAAAAACTCTGTTTATATTTTACTAGCTGGTAGCCCGGCGTTGCCCGATATGATATTTCAATTTATGCAGATTTGTCCGGTGGACTAATTCGCAAACAAAAATAAATAAATAATAATAATGATAATGTCGTTCATCAAATTCCGTCTGTGTTTTTTTACAATACCACGTCAGCTGATATTTGGGCTTGACGATGAATGTCATGGAAAAGTCAATTCTGATTAATGTTTAGTTTTAAAATATGCAAACAAAGAAATGATTTGCGGCAATTTTAAATGGTACTTCTTCTTTTATCGTAAATTGAACTCATTAATAAGAAAAAAATTAAAATAAAATGGAGAGGTACACCCAGGATTGGACGGGGGGGATCATTCGATCTGTAGTTGAATGCTCTGCCACTAAGCTATATTTCCAGATTATAATAAATCTGTTTTTTTAATTATTAAAAAAAATTTTTTAAAAAGAAATAATTTGCAGAAATTTTATTATTTCATATGTCGGTGAAACGTAAAATATTCCCTTGTAAAAATTCTTTTTTTTTAATCTATATGAGAGAAAAACTATTTTTAAGATTGGATGTTTTTCGATTTTCAACATTTATCCGATTAATTTCTATACAAAACATATCTAAGAACACTGCCAGACATATAAATTAGCTTTGTGTGAAATTTGCAAAAGGTAGGCTTAGCCGTCTCGGAACCTATGAAGAAGGAACTCACACACAAAAAAGTGACTTTTATATATACACACAACGTAATCACCGAAGTTAAGCAACGTTGAGCCTGGCTAGTACCAGATGGGTGATCATTTGGGAAGGCTAGGCGCTGCAGGTACCGCGCCAAGTCGTAGAAATTTCCAGGTTGGTATCTGGAGGCACATTAATTGACTGAGTGTGATGTAGCCCCAGTGTTAGTTAACACATGCATCTAGGAGAAGGTAACTCTGATGTAAAAACCTGTGTTGTATTGTGTGCTTCGTCTTTTGGCAGTCATCTACACCGACAATGATTAGCAATAATAGCAAAAAGTGTGGTTGGTTCTACACAAAGCCTTCACCACTATAAACAAATCATCTGTGTGGATTTCTGAACAACTTAGTTGTTGTAGCGGAAGCTCATATGTCGAAATCGACTGGGGTGGGCCCGTGGGTCCATCATATATATATATATATATATATATATATATATATATATATATATATATATATATATATATATATAGAGAGAGAGAGAGAGAGAGAGAGAGAGAGAGAGAGAGGGAGAGAGAGAGAGTCTTATTTGTAGTATTCCGAATTTGACTGTAAATTCAGTAATCGTTCATTAAATTATATATATATACAGTGATGATCATATTTATTGGCACGGTAAAATAAAAGTTAAATTTTGTCTAATAAATTCTAAAAAAGGGATTAAATTAAAGAAAATAACAAAGTATATTATGTATTTTTAACTGGCCTTTCCGATGCAGCAATCGGATTTTAGAAAAAATAAATAACAAAGGAACAACAAACATAAATGCAAAAAACCCTTGTTCAAAATTATTGGCACGGCTTTGTTTTTCTTTTAGTATCAGTATAATATCAATCAATTTCCGGTTTACGTGCTTTCTGAACTTTTTTATAGCCATATTATGCTTGTTTAACGCTAATTCAGTGAATATTTTTTTCAGATAATTTTTAGATAGCGATTTATTTAAACTATTATAAGTGACTAAATTATAATTTTCAATCGCCATGGTTAAAACTAAGGAACACAGCGAAGAGGCCAGGAAGCTTGTTGTAGCATGCCATACCAATGGGGAGGGCTATGATAAGATTTCAAAGAAGCTAAACCTTCCCAAATCCACTGTTAGAGCCATAATAAACAAGTTCAAATCGCAAGGCCACGTTATGAGTTAGAGTTCAAACTGCCTCCACCGTGCTTCACTGTGGGTATGGTGTTCTTAGGCAGGAAAGCTTCGCCAGATTTTCTGTAAATATAAGACACTTTATTATGGCCAAATAACTCTATTTTCGTTTCGTCAGTCCATAGAACACGTTTCCAGAATGCAACATCTTTATCAATATGACGTTTTGCAAAGGCTAGCCTTGCTTTCAGGTGCATAGGCTTCAATAAGGGAGTCTTTCTCGGATGACATGCTTTTAAACCAGCTCTCTTCAAAACTCTACCAACTGTATGTCGAGATACATTCACTCCAGAGGTGCTCTGTTCATCAACAATCTCCCCAACAGAGATCCTTGGGTTTTGTTTTACTTGTCGAACAATTTTCCGTTCATCTCTTGGGGAAAGAATCCTTTTTCTCCCTCTACCCTCTAAACTCATAACGTGGCCTTGCGATTTGAACTTGTTTATTATGGCTCTAACAGTGGATTTGGGAAGGTTTAGCTTCTTTGAAATCTTATCATAGCCCTCCCCATTGGTATGGCATGCTACAACAAGCTTCCTGACGTCTTCGCTGTGTTCCTTAGTTTTAACCATGGCGATTGAAAATTATAATTTAGTCACTTATAATAGTTTAAATAAATCGCTATCTAAAAATTATCTGAAAAAAATATTCACTGAATTAGCGTTAAACAAGCATAATATGGCTATAAAAAAGTTCAGAAAGCACGTAAACCGGAAATTGATTGATATTATACTGATACTAAAAGAAAAACAAAGCCGTGCCAATAATTTTGAACAAGGGTTTTTTGCATTTATGTTTGTTGTTCCTTTGTTATTTATTTTTTCTAAAATCCGATTGTTGCATCGGAAAGGCCAGTTAAAAATACATAATATACTTTGTTATTTTCTTTAATTTAATCACTTTTTTAGAATTTATTAGACAAAATTTAACTTTTATTTTACCGTGCCAATAAATATGATCATCACTGTATATATATATATATACATATATACATATATATATATATATATATATATATATATATATATATATATATAGAGAGAGAGAGAGAGAGAGAGAGAGAGAGAGAGAGAGATAGATCGATATAGAGAGATAGATAGAGTGAGAGAGATAGAGATAGATAGATAGACAGATAGAGAGACAGATAGAGAGAGAGAGAGAGAGAGAGAGAGAGAGAGAACATTTTATCTGATGATTCTACTATTATTTTAATGTTTCATTTTATTTTCATTTTATTATGCATGCATGTTCCATATGAATATCCTTCATGTTTTTTCTTCGTTAAACCATAATTTTTATACCCCAATTCATATTAAATGTCCGTGTGATTCTTGCCTATAAACAGATACGCTCCAAAACGGTCCCTACCAAAACCAGGAACCACACCATACATGATCCAATCAATATTGTAAACATACTCGGTTATTTATAATTAAAAAAATTATGTTGACCTAATTTATATCTTACTGCAGCTCCTCGTTGTATTGTCCCTAGTAACAAGCATAAAAAAATGACCCTTATGTAAACTCCGCCCAACATTAAGAGGATATAATCTATTTACGATCGCCATACCGCGCTGCCCGGATGTCCCAGTTTCGAAAATAATATAACAACAGCGCATGCGCATAGCGCCGCTAATGCGAACGTCGTCTCATCGTAAATACGAGGCTGACTAAAGGTTTCGCTTTGTCCATTTTGTACACTTGGCGATCGATAAATCCGACGGAAATGCAAGTCTTTATTTCCCTCGCCCGATATACAAATTACAACGGCCATCGCCGAAGGGAATATCGTTAAGCTAGAGTCCTCGATTGGCTAATGGCCAATTCAAGCGTCTTTCAATCGACAACAGCAGGGCAACGGACAGGTCGTGTTCTTCATGTATTTCTCTCCCACAGCGGGAAGTTGTGACACAAGGGCCGGAAAGCGGGATTGAAGAGCCAGCGCCCTAGAGGAAGACCATGCTGGCATGCAAAAAATAATGCCTCGGCAGCCCCTTCGGCATTCCTCACTAGGGGCGCCTCATGCGATCAGCAATACACTTACCCGTTCTCCAGGTTGAAGACAAAGCCTAAAACTGCACAGGGTCAGCAATATATCGCAATCAATGAGGAAAAATACATTTCAATAATGGCATAAAATGTGTAGACTTCGGTGCCGAAAATAGTCCCCCCACCCCCACCGACTGCTAATTTTATATTTTTGTCTAGCGGGGATCCATGTGTTAATGAAATTTCTTGACTGGAGCAATTTCGTTTTGATTAATTTGTGGTTTGTATTGTCTCTTCTTACTAAGGTTAAGTCGATTTTCTTTTCGATTCGTCTTTGCGTGTTTTTTAATCACGTGGTTATACAGCAGATTCCCACTTTTTTTTTTTACGCAGTCTGTTGCAGTATTGT
This sequence comes from Euprymna scolopes, assembly GCF_053919585.1. Lineage (NCBI taxonomy): Eukaryota > Metazoa > Mollusca > Cephalopoda > Sepiida > Sepiolidae > Euprymna > Euprymna scolopes. The sequence goes on along the minus strand of NC_136499.1, from coordinate 125,057,141 downwards.
ATTTTGAAAGATATTTTAAACTGCACCAGTTAAGCAGTAAAGGGCAGATATGGCAGCATGTTGCATCGTATTCTTGGAGTTTGAGTGACAATGAGTTTCCCCAGATTATCAGCATTTTAAAAAATTCTTATCTATCTATCTATCTATCTATCTATCTATAAAAGTGAACGTGTCTGTGTGTCTGGGTGAGTGTGTGTGTCTGTGTACACTTGAGAACTCTACCAAACTCCTCCGCCAATTCTGTCTAAATACTTAATAATTTTAGATATGGGTTCATTGGGCATGGATCTAACTTAATAACTTGATTTGAGCCCAAAACAATAAATGTTAAAGGGTCATAATAGGGGTCAAAGTTAAAAAAATTGACCGTTTTCGCTTTTTTTTTGCTCAACATACACCTCCAACCACCCAGGCAACGCCGGGCTGAAATGCTAGTCTATATATCTATAAAAGTGAAAGTGTGTGGAATTGTTCTTGATGAGCCGTTCCCCTTATTTCCAAATTTATAACTACTAACGATTCCCCTTATTTCCAAATTTATAACTACTAACGATTCCTATGATAGAGCCCATTGACTACTGAACATTTTTTACCCCTTATCCTCAAGTGGCCACTGGGCCTTGATAAGTGGTAACTCCTATGTAAAAAGAATAAAAAAAAATCACGAATAAAAACCAGCAAATAGAGGACAGTTTTTTTTTTTAATGTGTGATAGCGTTCTACGATACAGCGAGAGGGTCGTCATAGAAAAAGCATCAAAATAAAGAAAAAGTACTAATACTCTTTGCGGAGTAAAAACTTGGAAGGTGGCGTTATAGGGACTTACCTATTCGCTGGTAATTGACCCGATCTAATCATTATAATAAACCTTGAGAGTTAATACTCTTGCTCCGAATTATCATAACGTGAGACTGTATAAATCAACAGTTGGGAATACCGACAACCTTTATTTGTATTCATTTTCTTGTACAATGTATTCTTTCGACATAAAATTGTTGTTCGCGTCTTTCTTTATGACCCTTTCATATGGGCGCAACAATATATATATATATATATATATATATATATATATATATATATATATATATATATATATATAACTAGCTGTACCCTGCCACGCGTTGCAGTGGCTCAATTTGGTGTAATGGAAAAATTTAATAAAAGAGAAAATGCATGTTTCTTATATTAGTACAGCAATCAACTGCAAAAAGTGAAAAAGAAGGCGAAACTGAAAAAAATGGTACTCTTGCAGAATTTGATCTGGATCCTCGAGAGTTTCTGTCAATCATTCATGTTTTGGACTTGACCAACAATCAGTGGATGAAGCCGAACGTAGCAAAAATGTTGAAACGCTAAATGCTTTTTTTTTTGTTTTAAAAAATGTGATTTAGTAATTAATATTTGGTTGATGGTGGGGGGAGGGGGTTACTATACACAGATTCGAAAAAGTCGTCCAAAAACAAATAAATGAAAGCAAAGGTAAGGTAATTTACGTTTCTACCTAATTGGATAATTGTTTAGTGTTTTTATGTAATGTAAAATGTTTAATTGGCTCAAAAAACAGAAATGGTCGCGAATTCTGTTGAATACGTTAAGTTTGGGAAAGTAAGTTGAAAACTAAAAACTATACAAAACAGTGTCTGAAACTCACCGAACATATGTTACCATGACATAGGCTAGCATAATGGATAGGTTTCTGACAGTATTTTGTATAGTTTTTTTAGTTTTAACTCACTTTCTCTAACTTAAAGTAATCAACAGTGTCCACCACCATTTGTAGCTTTCAAATACACCAATAAACACTGTTTTTCGAGCCGAATAAACGTTACATTAAATGAAAAGGGTTTATATTACTAAACACAGATACAAAGAAGTTGTCAAAAAATAAATATATAACAAATAAATGTTATCAAAGGCAAGAAAAGTAAGTGTTCTACCTAACTGGATAAGATTTTAGTGTTTTTATGTAATGTATAATCGGTTCAAAAACATTCAATGTTTATCGGTATATCTGAAAAATACAAATGGCGGCAGACTGTATCGAACACGTTAAGTTTGGGGAAATTTTGGGAAAATGAGTTTAAACTAAAAATACTGTTAGGAACTCACTCAATATATGTTACCATGATGTAGGCTGGCATATAATCGGTGGTTTTAAACTTTTGCTCGATACAGGTGACGACTTTTAAAAATCCCTTTTAGTGATTACCTGGTTTGAGGATATTTGTACAACTAAACGGCAAATCTGCTCAAAAAAATCCGGTATTATTTTACTTTAAGGCCCGTTTCACGTTCATATATAACGAAATATTTTATTGTAGATTTCGGTGTGCTAAAAACGAATCTGCAAACCGTTTACGTAGCAAAAAAAAAGTTTTCATGACATTCATGAAATTACTTTTTCGAAAAGTGGGTGATCACTTTTCAATGTAAATTTAACTTAGAATGAGCACCCACTTTCTGGCCACCTGAGAGAGGGGCATTTTTCTGTTTCTTGGCTAAAAAGTTTTTTGTTTGATTTCTTTTGCATGGTAATAACCCCTGAACTCTGGGACTTTTTTCCATTTAACAGCCGTAGCCTTCGTTTACGCTATGCGTAAGCATAAACGAAAGCTGTTTAGCCAATAAACATGGGAAAAAATCCCCCCTCTCTCAGGTGGCTAGAAAGTGGGTGCTCATTTTAAGTTAAATTTACATGGAAAAGTGATCGCCACTTTTTCGAAAAAGTAATTTATTCATATCATAAAAACTATTTTTTTGCGACGGAAACGGTTTGCAGATTCGTTTTTAGCACACCAAAATCTACAAAAAAAATTTTGTTATTTACGAACGTGAGACGCACAGCCCTTAATGGAAAATTATATAAAAAATCCGGGGGAAAATAGTTTTCAATAAAAACAGCAAATGAATTCGATAGAAAAAAAAATGGATGCTATTTTTTTTTTCTTTCTGTGTGTTTCTTGGCTAAAAAGTCTTTTTGTTTGATTTCTTTTGCATGGTATTAACCCCTGAACTCTGGGACTATTTTCCATTTCACAGACGTAGCCTTTGTTTATGCTATGCGTGAGCATAAACGAAAACTGTTAAATATGCATTCGCGTACCAAACTGCCTTGTCAAAAAAACCTTTAAGCCAATAAACACGAAAATAAATGCCCCTTCCTCAGGTGGCCAGAAAGTGGGTGCTCAAAAGTGATCACCCACTTTTCGGAAAAAAAAAATTTCTTCATATCATGAAAACTATTTTGATACTCCTTGGGCGTTGAGTTCCATGGCGACCCGCAGAATTATTTAATGGTCGTTCCCTTAGTACCCCCCTAGTCAAGGCTAACGCATGCGCACGTAACATTTTTTATTTATTTACTTACGTGGTGGAGTTTCTATACTGATAGGTTTTTTGAAATTTTTTCACTGGATTATTATTGATTGAACACTAACCAGATTATGAAAAAAAATTGAAAAAAAAAATCATTTCAACATTTGAAAGGGATACTCACTTTTTAGTTACCACGTTCTGGTAAATCGGTCACTTTTTATTTATTTATTTTTTTTTCTAAATACGGAAGTGTCTTCGGGAGATATAAAATGGTCGCATGTTGACGAAGCAATGTATCGGGAGGCGTACGGGATTAAAAATTATTGGTAAATTTTTAGATTAGGTCCACCTCCTCAATTTTCTTTTAAATGACGACTTGAAATGGTTTTCGACTATGCTGAATACGAAAATCGCATCGAAATTTTGCAGAAATAAGTAGTTATCAAGATATAAAAAGTTGTATTATGCATTGTAATCTTTGGCGGCCATCTTTTTTACGTGTGTGTATTTGTTTATGGCGCGTGTGCACGTAAAAAGATGGCCGCCGAAGAATACAATGCATAATACAACTATTTATTTCCGCAAAATTTCAATGCAATTTGCGTGTTCAGCATACTCGGAAACCTATAAATGTCGTCATTGAAAGGAAAATTGTGGAGGTGGACCTAATCTAAAAAAAATACCAAATTATTAAACATTTCTCCAGCATGTTAGTGAAATTTATAATACTTTAAAAAAAATTAAAAAGAAAAAAAACAAAAGTTTTGAAAAAAGACTCACCTTTCACAAAACAATTTAAGAAAAAAAAAAACCACAAACTGACTAAATAAGTAAAAAAAAAAATAATTAAAAATCTCGAAACTTTATTTTCATGAAAACAATAAAAAAAAGTCCTGTTCTCTCTATTTTTTTTCTTTGAGAAACAAATATATTTCTGACTTAAAAATGCGGTAGAGACTCATTATTTTTACTTTCTATGGTTTTGATATACCGCGTTTTTATTGCTTACAAAATGGGTGACTGATTTATGAGAACGTTGTAACTAAAAAGTGAGCACCACTTTCAAATGTCGAAATAATGATTTCTTTTTTACATTTTTTTTTTAATAATCTGTTTAATTAGTGTCCAATCAATAATAATCCAGTGAAAAAAAATTCCAAAAACCTATAAGTATAGAAATTAAGCATGGGAGTATACAATAACGTCGCCTTTCGCACTTTTACAAACATTTTTTAAAAAAAGTAACTAAACCATTTATTGATAATTTGTCACGTGTACACACATTTATCTATTTACGTAGGCTTAACTCCTTTCATGAATAAGAAAAGTTTTACTCTTTAAGAATAATAAAAGGAAAAAGTTACTGAACATTTATAAAAGGACTTCTTTTCATGAAGGCCAGAGGAATAGTTGGCCGAAAATTCGTGAAACAACAACTAATAAAGATGAGAATAATAGTCCGCAATAAATAAAAATGGTGCTAATGCAGAGAGCGATCCGCGCTATTTTTTAAATCATATTTCCACGTTTAAATAACGTTTTATGATGTTTTTTTTTTATTATTTATTCAATTGTAAGGTTAAAGTACAGAATAGGTACAAAACATCCTTACCTCCCCATGTTAAGAATGACTTTTTAAATAATAACATTATTTCAGCACGGATCACTCTCTGCATGAGTAATCTTATATAGAAAAACAAAAAAAAAAACAACTCAAAAGCAAGCAACAAAGTTTTTTTTTTTGGCCTTATATAATAAAGAAAAGATGTGTAAATTAAAAAATTTGGAAGATAAACAAATGAAATATGTTTTTTTAAAATTTTTTTTTTTACTTATCGAGTTAACAGAAAATGAAACCTTTCGTCAATTCGTGGCTGTGAAATGAATCGAACCGGAAGTTCAGTTTTATCAACAGAACAGATTCGCAGAAACGATTTAATAAATATATTTATTTTATTTAATATTTTAATTTTAATTAGGTAAATTTATTTTAATAACATAAAAACATACATCGACTCTAAAAATGGGTTGTCTGAAAATTTCAAATAAATTGGTAACGTATAAACATGGTTTTATTTCTTTAGAACGAACCAACTTTACATTTTTATATATATAGATTATTAATTTTTACCTACAGTCACTAGTGTTTCATGCTTACGCATTTATCAGTGTATGGTAACAATCTCTGTCGGGCATGAGATTTTACTTCATTTGCCGAGTTTCTACTTTAGGGTCACCAAACAATTTACACGGGAATGAAGGTGATTAAGAACTATTTAACGCCAAATTCGGGCGAGTACAATGACTATCTAGAGTGTTCACACGAGAGGAAGACGTTATATATATATTACTAAAGAGTAACTACCTATCAAGGCCCAAAGGCTACTCGAGGATAAGGATTAATGAGTGTACAGTAGTCACTGAGACAATCGCGTGGGGACCGTTAGTGTTGGAAATTGAATAAAATTTTATTATTTAAGGGGACGGTTCAACAAGAACTTGTTTATATTGGACTTGAAGGCAACCATAGATATTATATAAGTATTTCCACAAACAGACAAGCTCACATAAAGTATGAAAGCCACAGACCAGAAAGTCTAGGATTTATAGTTGTTTTAATTAGCGTGGGAACGCTGTCTTTCTATTAAAATCCACTTATTAAGTGGTGACAGTTTCTTCCATTGTACACAAATGACTGTTTTTATTCATACATATTTTCTTCATAGTTTTACTACAATTAGGTTGGTGCAAAAAATAATGTTTTTTATATATAGTTGAACGTCAAAAACGACATTATTTTTGCACCAACCTAATAAATAGTATTCACGGATTCAGTGTAGCTTGCACTCGTCTGCATGGCATGACTTTGGTAAGGATCGAACACACAAGTCTGGCGTTTTAACACTGAACTACGAATCCTTGCCTGTACTATATACGTTTTTTTTCTATCGCTCGGAATATTTCATTACCGACAGTAAGTTTTGTTGAAATAATGGTCATATTCACTGTTAGAACGAATCAAACATTAAACACCTTGAATAACACGAAAGCATATATATATATATATATATATATATATATATATATATATATATATATATATATATATATATATATATATATATATATTGTTCTTGATGAGCCTTTCCCCTTAAGTAATATATATATATATATATATATATATATATATATATATATATAAACAAGTTCTTGTTGAACCGTCCCCTTAAATAATAAAATTTTATTCAATTTCCAGCACTAACGGTCCCCACGCGATTGTCTCAGTGACTACTGTACACTCATTAA
>NC_136499.1:125013020-125048020 GCF_053919585.1 Euprymna scolopes | reverse complement strand
ATTGTGTCGAATAAATTCACCTCATAAATTCACGTTCTTATTAAAGTGAAAGCAAAAAAAAAAAAAAATAAAAAAATAAATAAAAGTCGGAACTTTAGACAATTCTCGACACAAATTTTGCATAACTCTGTTTTTTCCTTCTCCACTTGCACGTGGTACTCTTTCGAAAATATATAAATAGATAAATAATAAAAAATAAGAACGTTATTTGTTATCGCGTCAAAAGAAGGAAAAAATCCTGCTCACGTGATTACGTGTCTTTTTAAAAACATTTACATAACCTTTTTATTTTTATTTATATATCTGTTTAAGCTTTTTTTGTCAGTGTACTAGAAGGAATTCAGTTAATTACAACCCTTTCTGCGTGTTCTTTACATTACAATAGTACAATCCTGAATCCGACGGCGCAATACTACACCATTCAATACTGTAAAACTGAAACGAAGCTGTTCTGCTTGAAAAAAAAGCGCCATTTTCTTCTTATTCATATTTATATCTATTCTTTGCTTTTAAAAAACTAAAGTAATTACGTGTTTACTTTTTTAATATCCCATTTTGCTGTTTCGGATTATTTTACTTAGTAAGTAAAGCTTCATTATTTTTCAAAACTGTTTTTGTTTCTTTGTTTTTCGATATTTCGTCGATAATAGTAAGAGTGTTTAGCAGAAAAGCCAACAAACGACTACCCGAAAAAATAAATATACAAGAAATAAATGTTACCATAGTCAATAAAAGTACAGTTCATCTTTTTTTTTGTTTTGAAATAGGTTTTAATGCTCTTTACTTGAAATAATTTCAGCGAACCGAAATTAAAACGAAATTTGAGGCGATAACTACTTAAATGAATTTTTGTATTAACTACACATGCCATAATCGAATATTCCACAAGCACAAAATGACGGAAAACATTAAAATATGTTTATAAATATTCCTTACGTTGACGGAACTCTCTTAAATTGTTAACACAGAATGCTCAGGTACCCCTCCTTCAAATTGAAAACGGGGTTCTCCATTTCAAAGTCGCTGCCATTTTGATTTATTTTTAAACCGGTTCGTGAATTAAAAAAAAATTACAAACTACTTAAAAATACAAACCAATGAACTTTTCTACCATAAAAGTAACTTTTATTGACTATGGTAACATTTATTTCTTGTATATTTATATTATTATATATATAACATTTTCTCTTTGTAAGGAAACATCATTTTGTTGGTCACTCTTGGCTACGAATGGAAACAAAGTTGATGTAAAAATATATATTTTCGCGAAAATTATCTTTACTTTCATCATATTTTGCTTAGGGTAAAATTTTTGAGTATCAAAACCTATCTCTTTACAACCCCCTCCTTTTCATAACCTATCATACTTTCATCAATCACAGTCCATTTTCTGTAGGATGTTTTTGAACACAGTCAACTACGGGTACTTCTGCTAGTATATATATATATATATATATATATATATATATATATATATATATATGGTCTTGTAAGTTTCTTTAAATCCTATAAAACTATAAAAAGTTGTCCACAGTTGGAATATTATTTTGTCAGTAAATCAATGTAAAGCTAAATACTTTTACTTACATGAACAAACAATAGTACCTATCTATCTATCTATCTATCTATCTATCTATCTATCTATCTATCTATCTATAAAATTGAACGTGTCTGTGTGTCTTTGTGTCTGTCTGTGTGTCTGTGTGTGTCTGTCTGTGTACATTTCCCTACGCAATAACTCTGTCAATTTTAAGTCTACAGACTCGAAATTAGATATACAATGTACTGAGGTTTTGGAAAATCTATGTGATCAGTTTTCGGTCAGACATTTGGCTGTTAAAGGGTCAAAGTTCAACGATTTGACCTTTGAGAACTCCTACGACAATTTTGAGTTTAAACACTTGAAATTTTAGATATAGGTTCATTGGACATGGATCTAAGTTAATAACTGGATTTAAGCCCAAAACAATAAATTTTAAGGGGTCATAATAGAGGCCAAAGTTAAAAAAAATTGACCTTTTTTCTTTCTTTTTTTTGCTCAGCATACACCTCCAAACACCCAACCAACGCAAGGCACCCGTGCTAGTATATCTATAAAAGTGAACGTGTCTGTGTATATACATTTGTGACTGTGTGTCTGTCTCTGTGTCTGTGTGTCTGTGTACATTTCCCTACGCAATAACTCTGTCCATTTTTAGTGTACAGACTCGAAATTTGATATACATGGTACTGAGATTTGGGCAAAATCGATGTGATCGGTTTTCGGCCAGAAATTTCGCTATCAAGGGTCAAAGTTCAACGATTTAACCTTTGAGAACTCTACCAAACTCTACCTTAATAAATTTATTTGAGTCAAAAACAATAAATGTTAAGGGGTCATAATAGGGGTCAAAGTTAAAAAAATTAACCCTTTTTTTTGTTGTTTTTGCTCAACATACACCTCCAAAAATCGGGGCAACGCCGGGCTGAAATGCTAGTCTATATATATATAAAAGTGAACGTGTCTGTGTGTGTGTGTCTGTCTCTGTGTGTGTCTGTGTGTGTGTCTGTGTACATTTCCCTACGCAATAACTCTGTCAATTTTTAGTCTACAGACTCGAAATTTTATATACAGGTTACTGAGATTTGGGAAAATGATCAGTTTTTGGCCAGAAATTTGGCGATTAAGGGGTCAAAGTTGGACCTTTTAGAACTCTACCAAACTCCTTCGACAATTTTGGGTCTATGCACTTGAAATTTTGGATATAGATTCCTTGGACATGGATCTAACTTAATAACTTGATTTGAGCCCAAAACAATAAATGTTAAGGGGTCAGAATAGGGGTCAAAGTTAAAAAAAATTGACCTCTGCGATCTCTTCCAAATTACTCAGAGAATTTCTTGTCTAAATATTTGAAATTTTACATAAAGGGTATTCAGAGATAGGGCAATCTTTTTAATCGGTTTGGGTCGAAAATTTGAGCTACCAATAGATAAATCTATGTATGTATGTTTGCATGTCAGTCTAAAACATTCGACAGAGGCGACGGATTTTCACAAGATCAGTATCGTTATGAAGCTCGACCCTTCAGACGACAAATACTGAAAGATTGGCTAAAACATTAATTTCTTCACCATCAACAGGGCAGTTTTTTACAGGGAGGGGTCGCTTTTTTCACCGATATTTTCGAAAGTCATCACCTCTTTTCGATTATTTAGCCTTAATTTAAGCCTCTGTCATCTTCGGTTTGGCGGTGGTCGTAATAGCAAAGACGTCACGTTTCCCCCCCGTTCTTTCCCTCCTTGGCGGTACGGGCTCGAGTCTGCCTTCCTACTACGACTTTTTTTTATTTTTTGCTCAACACACACCTCCAAAATCCCGGGCAACGCCGGGCACCCATGCTAGTAACTATATATATATATATATATATATATATATATATATATATATATATATATAGATAGATAGATAGATAGATAGATATAAATATAGATATATAGATTGTTTGAATCAGATGAAAATGTGAGTTTTTATCATAAATTGCGTTCACGAATCTCTATAACAAATCCTGACGTGCTTTAAAATTAACCATTTCTTTTTAATTTTTGTTTTTGTTCCTGTGTTCCAGCTGAAACTCCCGAGAACTCCCGAGATAAAGCTACTTTACATCGGGTGTTTCCGAAAATCCTATTCCATAGCGATTCCAAAATAACCACCAGGAAACATTAGTCCACAGACACCTTCAATGTCTTTTTTTTTTTTCATTTTGTTTTCTTGTTGTTTGTTAACAAAATCAGATTACAGTTGATGTTCAAGGTCTACTGATTAATGACAACTCGTAATAATGACCAGTCACTGAGCAAGTGTTCTTTTTCTTTTTTTTGTTCATTAAAAAAAAACAACACATTTTATTTTCTTCGTTGCGTAATTATCAGTTACGAAATCTCACCAAGAAAGAAAGAGACAAACAAAAAATCGAACTGACGAGAATTAGACGAGAAAGGAAGAAAGAAAAAAAAAAGAAAAGAATACGATACAAAAGTACGAGACCAATATAGTAAAGAAATGGGGAAGTGTTACAGAGAGAGAGAGAGAGAGAGAGAGAGAGAGAGAGAGAGAGAGAGAGAGAGAGAGAGAGAGAGAGAGAGAGAGCATGTCTTCGATGTCAACCGACGAATGACAAGAAACCATTGATTAAGGAAATGTTTACGGAAAACGTAACATTCAAACGCTACATCTGATTGCATACAATAAAATTGTTCAAAAGATGTTTCTTTTTTCTCTGCTTTTTGTTATTTTTATATTGTTTTGTTATTGTTACCTTTTTAAATGCTATTTTATTGTTACTTTTTTGTTGCTTTTTGTGTTTTATTTATACATTTTGTTTTTATTTATATTTTTTGTTTTAGTTGTTTAAATCTTTTTTTTGCTGTTTATATTTTGTTGTTATTTTGTTTATATTTTGTTGTTACTTTGTTTATATTTTTATTCTTGTTTTTGTTGTTTCTTATACCTTTTATATGTTGTCTACTTTTGCAGTTTATAATTTTGTACTTTTTGTAATTGTTTCTTGTTTTTTTTTTTTTTTTTTTTACTGTTTTGTTACTTTTGTGTTGTTTAGACATTTTTGATGTTTATATTTTCCAGGCACGACCAAAACGGAAGTACTTTTTGACGGAGTCTTTCTTTAAAATTCTACCAAAAATCAAGTAATTATCCAACCAATACGAAATTTTCACCGATTATTAAATGAAGAGTGAACTTTTATTTCATAGTATATATATATATATATATATATATATATATATATATATATATATATATATATATATATATATATATATGTGTATGTATGTATGTATATATATATATATATATATATATATATATATATTGCCTACAAACCCCCTTTCTTTATTTGTTTTTACAAATATGCTTAAAATAATCAGCCGGAACAGAGCAAAATATATTGCATTGTAAGGAGGATATATATATATATATATATATATATATATATATATATATATATATATATATATATATATATATATATATATATAGTGCCTAACAAACCCTTTATTTATTTGTTCTTACAAATATGCTTAAAATAATCAGCCGAAACAGAGCAAAATATATTGCATGTGAGGAGGACGAGGATAGTAAATAACACAAACAAACAAAAGCAACTGCACACGTATCAAAATTTTAACGTTGAAAATCCGAATTTTGAATTTTTCATCTTTTGTGTTTTGAATTTGTTGAATATGTTAATAATAATCATTATCTTTCAGATTAGAAAATAAATAAATAAGATAAAATTAAAATTAAAAATAAAAAAAAATTCTTTTCATTATTTTTACGAAAAACAATACTTTTTAATCTTTGAAAAATAAATTAATAATTTTATTTCACTGAGCCCAATATTGCAAATATACCATTAAATAGGAAATGTTTTGAAGAATCGATACCAAAAAAAGAAAAAAAATCGTTAATAACTGCGCATTTTCCTAAAAATACGATAATTTCTTTCGGCAATGTCGTGTTACTTGATATCAATTCACCTATGGTCGAAGATACATCTCTCTCTCTCTCTCTCTCTCTCTCTCTCCTTACTTGTCGGCTCCCGGTGCTAACAAACACTTCTCTCTTGGATCCACCCGGGCTTTTGACCCTGGGTTAGACCACAAGATAAAGAATTCATCATGGATACTGCCAGACCCTAACTTCAACACACATGCATGAACCCTTTTCGGTGCTAGTGCACTAGTGCGAAGGTACAACATTTTGGTTTTCAGTTGGAACATTTCGAGCGTGCATAGCAGGAGAAGAAAACTCTATGTTGTGTTTATATTTATTTTAATTCAATTTTAATTCAATTTTAATTCAATTTTAATTCAATTTTAATTCGATAAATGGATAACAAAAACTTTTAATTACATTTTAAATCAATACATGGATGACAGAAAATTTTAATTCAATTTTAATTCAATTTTAAATCAATACATGGATAACAGAAAATTTTAATTCAATTTTAATTCAATAAATGGATGACAGAAAATTTTAATTCAATTTTAATTCAATAAATGGATAACAGAAACTTTTAATTCAATTTTAATTCAATAAATGGATAACAGAAACTTTTAATTCAATTTTAATTCAATAAATGGATAACAGAAAATTTTAATTCAATTTTAATTCAATAAATGGATAACAGAAACTTTTAATTCAATTTTAATTCAATAAATGGATAACAGAAACTTTTAATTCAATTTTAATTCAATAAATGGATAACAGAAACTTTTAATTCAATTTTAATTCAATAAATGGATAACAAAAACTTTTAATTCAATTTTAATTCAATAAATGGATAACAGAAACTTTTAATTCAATTTTAATTCAATAAATGGATAACAGAAACTTTTAATTCAATTTTAATTCAATAAATGGATAACAGAAACTTTTAATTCAATTTTAATTCAATAAATGGATAACAGAAACTTTTAATTCAATTTTAATTCAATAAATGGATAACAGAATCTTTTCATTCAATTTTAATTCAATAAATGGATAACAGAAACTTTTCATTCAATTTTAATTCAATACATGGATAACAGCAAATTTTAATTCAATACATGGATAACAGCAAATTTTAATACAATTTTAATTCAATAAATGGATAACAAAAACTTTTAATTCAATTTTAATTCAATAAATGGATAACAGAAACTTTTAATTCAATTTAAATTCAATAAATGGATAACAGAAACTTTTCATTCAATTTTAATTCAATAAATGGATAACAGAAACTTTTAATTCAATTTTAATTCAATAAATGGATAACAGAAACTTTTAATTCAATTTTAATTCAATAAATGGATAACAGAAACTTTTAATTCAATTTTAATTCAATAAATGGATAACAAAAACTTTTAATTCAATTTTAATTCAATAAATGGATAACAGAAACTTTTAATTCAATTTTAATTCAATAAATGGATAACAGAAACTTTTCATTCAATTTTAATTCAATAAATGGATAACAGAAACTATTAATTCAATCTTAATTCAATAAATGGATAACAAAAACTTTCAATTCAATTTTAATTCAATAAATGGATAACAGAAACTTTTAATTCAATTTTAATTCAATAAATGGATAACAAAAACTTTTAATTCAATTTTAATTCAATAAATGGATAACAGAAACTTTTCATTCAATTTTAATTCAATAAATGGATAACAGAAACTTTTAATTCAATTTTAATTCAATAAATGGATAACAAAAACTTTCAATTCAATTTTAATTCAATAAATGGATAACAGAAACTTTTAATTCAATTTTAATTCAATAAATGGATAACAAAAACTTTTAATTCAATTTTAATTCAATAAATGTATAACAGAAACTTTTAATTCAATTTTAATTCAATAAATGTATAACAGAAACTTTTAATTCAATTTTAATTCAATAAATGGATAACAAAAACTTTTAATTCAATTTTAATTCAATAAATGGATAACAGAAACTTTTCATTCAATTTTAATTCAATAAATGGATAACAGAAACTTTTAATTCAATTTTAATTCAATAAATGGATAACAGAAACTTTTAATTCAATTTTAATTCAATAAATGGATAACAGAAACTTTTAATTCAATTTTAATTCAATAAATGGATAACAGAAACTTTTCATTCAATTTTAATTCAATAAATGGATAACAGAAACTTTTAATTCAATTTTAATTCAATACATGGATAACAGCAAATTTTAATTCAATACATGGATAACAGCAAATTTTAATTCAATTTTAATTCAATAAATGGATAACAAAAACTTTTAATTCAATTTTAATTCAATAAATGGATAACAGAAACTTTTAATTCAATTTTAATTCAATAAATGGATAACAGAAACTTTTCATTCAATTTTAATTCAATAAATGGATAACAGAAACTTTTCATTCAATTTTAATTCAATAAATGGATAACAAAAACTTTTAATTCAATTTTAATTCGATAAATGGATAACAAAAACTTTTAATTACATTTTAAATCAATACATGGATGACAGAAAATTTTAATTCAATTTTAATTCAATTTTAAATCAATACATGGATGACAGAAAATTTTAATTCAATTTTAATTCAATTTTAAATCAATACATGGATGACAGAAAATTTTAATTCAATTTTAATTCAATAAATGGATAACAGAAAATTTTAATTCAATTTTAATTCAATTTTAAATCAATACATGGATGACAGAAAATTTTAATTCAATTTTAATTCAATAAATGGATAACAGAAAATTTTAATTCAATTTTAATTCAATAAATGGATAACAGAAACTTTTAATTCAATTTTAATTCAATAAATGGATAACAAAAACTTTTAATTCAATTTTAATTCAATAAATGGATAACAGAAACTTTTAATTCAATTTTAATTCAATAAATGGATAACAGAATCTTTTCATTCAATTTTAATTCAATAAATGGATAACAGAAACTTTTAATTCAATCTTAATTCAATAAATGGATAACAAAAACTTTCAATTCAATTTTAATTCAATAAATGGATAACAGAAACTTTTAATTCAATTTTAATTCAATAAATGGATAACAAAAACTTTTAATTCAATTTTAATTCAATAAATGGATAACAGAAACTTTTCATTCAATTTTAATTCAATAAATGGATAACAGAAACTTTTAATTCAATTTTAATTCAATAAATGGATAACAGAAACTTTTAATTCAATTTTAATTCAATAAATGGATAGCAAAAACTTTTAATTCAATTTAAATTCAATAAATGGATAACAGAAACTTTTCATTCAATTTTAATTCAATAAATGGATAACAGAAACTTTTAATTCAATTTTAATTCAATAAATGGATAACAGAAACTTTTAATTCAATTTTAATTCAATAAATGGATAACAGAAACTTTTAATTCAATTTTAATTCAATAAATGGATAACAGAAACTTTTCATTCAATTTTAATTCAATAAATGGATAACAGAAACGTTTAATTCAATTTTAATTCAATACATGGATAACAGCAAATTTTAATTCAATACATGGATAACAGCAAATTTTAATTCAATTTTAATTCAATAAATGGATAACAAAAACTTTTAATTCAATTTTAATTCAATAAATGGATAACAGAAACTTTTAATTCAATTTTAATTCAATAAATGGATAACAGAAACTTTTCATTCAATTTTAATTCAATAAATGGATAACAGAAACTTTTCATTCAATTTTAATTCAATAAATGGATAACGAAAACTTTTAATTCAATTTTAATTCGATAAATGGATAACAAAAACTTTTAATTACATTTTAAATCAATACATGGATGACAGAAAATTTTAATTCAATTTTAATTCAATTTTAAATCAATACATGGATGACAGAAAATTTTAATTCAATTTTAATTCAATTTTAAATCAATACATGGATGACAGAAAATTTTAATTCAATTTTAATTCAATAAATGGATAACAGAAAATTTTAATTCAATTTTAATTCAATTTTAAATCAATACATGGATGACAGAAAATTTTAATTCAATTTTAATTCAATAAATGGATAACAGAAAATTTCAATTCAATTTCAATTCAATTTTAAATCAATACATGGATGACAGAAAATTTTAATTCAATTTTAATTCAATAAATGGATAACAGAAAATTTTAATTCAATTTTAATTCAATTTTAAATCAATACATGGATAACAGAAAATTTTAATTCGATTTTAATTCAATTTTAATTCAATTTTAATTCAATTTTAATTCGATAAATGGATAACAAAAACTTTTAATTACATTTTAAATCAATACATGGATAACAGAAAATTTTAATTCAATTTTAATTCAATAAATGGATCACAGAAAATTTTAATTCAATTTTAATTCAATAAATGGATGACAGAAACTTTTCATTCAATTTTAATTCAATAAATGGATAACAGAAACTTTTCATTCAATTTTAATTCAATAAATGGATAACAGAAACTTTTAATTCAATTTTAATTCAATTTTAATTCGATAAATGGATAACAAAAACTTTTAATTACATTTTAAATCAATACATGGATAACAAAAACTTTTAATTCAATTTTAATTCAATTTTAAATCAATACATGGATAACAGAAAATTTTAATTCAATTTTAATTCAATAAATGGATAACAGAAAATTTTAATTCAATTTTAATTCAATAAATGGATAACAGAAACTTTTCATTCAATTTTAATTCAATAAATGGATAACAGAAACTTTTAATTCAATTTTAATTCAATAAATGGATAATAGAAACTTTTAATTCAATTTTAATTCAATAAATGGATAACAGAAAATTTTCATTCAATTTTAATTCAATAAATGGATAACAGAAACCTTTCATTCAATTTTAATTCAATAAATGGATAACAGAAAATTTTCATTCAATTTTAATTCAATAAATGGATAACAGAAACTTTTCATTCAATTTTAATTCAATAAATGGATAACAGAAACTTTTAATTCAATTTTAATTCAATAAATGGATAACAGAAAATTTTTATTCAATTTTAATTCAATACATGGATAACAGAAACTTTTCATTCAATTTTAATTCAATAAATGGATAACAGAAAATTTTTATTCAATTTTAATTCAATACATGGATAACAGAAATTTTTTATTCAATTTTAATTCAATAAATGGATAACAGAAACTTTTCATTCAATTTTAATTCAATAAATGGATAACAGAAAATTTTTATTCAATTTTAATTCAATACATGGATAACAGAAAATTTTAATTCAATTTTAATTCAATAAATGGATAACAGAAACTTTTCATTCAATTTTAATTCAATAAATGGATAACATAAACTTTCTTAATAAAAAAACATGCTAGAAAAAATGTCAGAATTTCGGCTTTGTTGCAAAAATTAAAATTTCATCTCTAATTTGTGTTTAGAGCAAACTTTTTGTGTTATTAAAATTTTCTTAAATTCATTAAAAAAAAAGTGCATTTATTGTTAAAAGATTTTCGATTAGTTCCTAGAATTGCATTTGTCTGCCCCTGCTATAACTCTCCAAATCGTTCAACTGAAAACCAAAAAAAGTTGTACTTTCACACAAGTGCCTAATTTTCTCTTCTAACAGGACACTCTAATCTTTGTGTCACCAACCAATACGCAGTTACTAATGATTTCATGAATAACTTTACGCTCTACTTTTCTACAACTCCCCCCTCTCTCTTTCTTTCTCTCCCTCTCTGTCTCTGTCTCTGTCTCTCTCTCTCTGTACTGACAATATGAATAACTTTACACTTTACTTTAACTCTCTCCCTCCACCCCTATCTATATGTCTGTCTGTCTGCCTGTCTGTCTGTCTTTCTCTTTCTCTCTCTCTCTCTCTCTCTCGCTCTCTCTCTGTACAAACAATATGTTTCTCACGTTGCGTTCAAAAGAACCCGCTCAAACTTTTTTCGACGAGACAAAGAATCCATAATAGCTACCGACGGATCGTAACTTTTCTTCTTTCACAGGATTGCCTAACTTTTCATTTCCCCCCATAAAAAGTTTTTGTATTGACCTTTTTATGATAAGGTGCAGCAAACTATTTATTATGGTATCTATTTATACCGAAATTCGCCCGATAAGTATCGAAAATAAAAATAAAAATCTGATCAAAAAAATAGTCTTTCTTATAGATAAAAAATAGTTTTTACACGGGAATATTTTAGGTTGTACCGGCAAGGGAGATAATAAAACCTCAACAAATAATTTCTTCTATAAAAAAAAAAGAGAGAGAAAAAAGGGATTTGTTGACATCTGGAAACATTGCTGCAGATCGAATGATCCCGTGTTCAAGTTCGGGTATACCTTATGGGCAGATGCTTTTCGAACTGCATTGTTGGGAGTGACCGCACGTCGGGGTTTACCAGTTGTAGCGGTCGCGGTTAACTAGTTGTGAACGATATCGGAATAAACAACCGAGCAAGAATAAAGACAAGTTTACCGAGGTACATTTAAAAGAAGCATTAGAAGGAAGCACGCTAAAGAAGGGTTACATATTTACATATGTGTAAGGAATATTTAGTTACATAGATAAATTATGAACAATACAAAGTGTTTGTGCATACGTGTGTGTGTGTGTGTGTGTGTGTGTGTGTGTGTGTGTGTGTGTGTGAAGTAAAACGTTTATTGTGCGCATGAGTTCATTGTGTATACGTGTATGGAGTTAAAATGTTCGTTTGTGTATATATTGTATGTTCATTCTGCACGTGTGTATGGGAAGTATACGAGAGTTCGTTAATGTATACACGAGTATCCTTATTTTGAAAAGAGTAACACCCTACCGAGGCGTGTAGAAAATACGTATGCTTACATGAAAGGTTCGAATGAAAGAGAGAAAGAGATTATAATAGATAACGTCAAATCGGAATTTACGACAAGGGCAGATAACCGGTGCGTAATTGAGTAATGTTGTGTGCGTGTATGCGACCTATGTAATCGCATATCAGTTCGAAAAGCCCATAACCTCATCGTTTTATTTTAATTTTTTCTTATTAATGCATTCAATTTACGATAAAAAGACATACCATTTATAATCACAGCAAATCATTTCTTTGTTTGCATATTTTAAAACTAAACATTAATCAGAAATGAGTTTCCAGGGCATTCATCGTCAAGCCCAAATATCAGCTGACGTGCTATTGTAAACAAACACAGACGACATTTGATGAATTACATTATCATTATTATTTTTATTCATTTTTTTAACATATTTTTGCGACTTAGTCCACTGAGCAAATCATTCCTCGTAATATATGATATTCAATAAACGATTGAGGATTGAGTTGATGACAATACATACGCAATCTGTATATATCAAGTTTAAGCGTATTGTACGACTGAGCAACGTCGGACGTCCAGCTAGTATATATATATATATATATATATATATATATATATATATATATATATATATATATATATATATATATATAATCGGGAAAACAATTATATTTCATTTTTTATTCATACCAATCCTTTAATTTATGAAGCTCGATGTAACTACAGAGCCTATAACAAATAAATGATAAAGGTCTATATTCCAAATTTCAAGATGTTGACAATCTTACTGTTTATTTCTCTTAAGTACACACACACACACACACACACACACACACACACACACACACACACACACACACACACACACACACACATATATATATGCATCACATATGTATATATGGTTAGTAAGTTATAAAATGTATATGGCGATTAAGCTACACTGAATATTCCCCGTTTCATCCATTCTAGGATTCTTCAGGCTTATAAATTTCAGGCTTATGCCTGAAGAGTCCTAGAGTGGATGAAACGCGGAATATTCAGTGTAGCTTAATCGCTATATACATTTTATAAGTTACTAACTAGCTCTACCTACGTATTGAGCACTTTTGAAGTAAATACTTAAAGTTTACGCATAAATCTATACTTTCGTATATTAATTTTATGTGAGTAAATTAAGTAGTTATATATATATATATATATATATATATATATATATATATATATATATATATAACCAATTAGCTCTAACATAGACGACACAACCATATCTAAAATAACAAAACTCTGCACAACATACAATAGCACATTAACTAAAAAAGAAAAAGACTTCCTTACAAACTTCACAACAAAAACAAACATCTTCTATGGGCTACCCAAAATACACAAATCTAACCAGGTAAGACATGCCATCAACATACAAAAGTCAGAATACATAAGCACCCCAAACCTCAACGACCTCACATTCAGACCCATAGTAGCAGGACCATCATGCCCAACAAGCAGACTTAGCAACCTAATAGATATACTATTACAGCCCTTCACCAATCTAGTCAGAAGTTTTGTAAGAGATAACACACACTTCCTTAGCTCCCTACCACAAACAGTAGACGATGGGACTATACTAGCCACATTCGATGTTAGCAGCCTATATAGCAATATCCCACACAATCTAGGAAAAGAAGCTATCTCATATTGGATTGACAAACATACACAGACTTTACACCCCAGATTCAATAAACAATTCGTGATTGATAGCATCGACGTAATCCTCAATAACAACTCCTTCCAATTCAATAAAGACAACTACATCCAAATACTAGGCACAGCGATGGGTACCAAAATGGCACCGACATATGCCACCCTTACACTCGCTTTCCTAGAAGAGACCGTTTATGAAAGGATAGAGCAAAAGTACGGGCACAATATAAAAACACTCTTCATAAACTCTTGGAAAAGATACCTAGACGACTGTTTTATCCTCTGGAGAACCTCATGGGGGGATATCAAAGAACTCCACACTTTGCTACAAAATCTACACCCAAAAATAAACTTCACACTAGAACAAAGCCCCACAGAACTACCTTTCCTAGACATCCTAGTAACAATAAAAAACAACAACATAATCACAGATATCTACCACAAACCCACAGACACTCAACAATACCTCCACTTCAAAAGCCACCATCCTAAAAACTGTCTAAAATCAATACCCTACTCCCTAGCACGTAGAGTCTGCACCATAGTAACAGACAGAAACGGACGACAAATATAAAAAAAAAAAACATGGCCAAAAACATTAATTCCTTCATCCCCAACTGGGCACTTTTCTACAGGGAGAGGTCGCTTTTTTCGCCGATATTTTCGAAAGTCATCCCCTCTTTTCGATTGACTAGCGTTAATTTACACCTTCGCCACTTCCGGTTTTGCGATGGACGCAAAAGCAAAGACATCACGTTTTTTTCTGTTCTTTTCCTCCTTTGCATACAGGTTCGAGCCTGCCTACCTTCTAATACTTTTTTGTTTTTGCTCAACACACACTTCTTCTAAACACCCAGGCAACGCCGGACACCCAGGCTAGTAATAGATATAATATAGCTATATATTTATACATACAGCAATACTCTCCCTTTGTCAGAAACATCACTAATGGAATGCGAAGATTAAAGGACAAAATAAAAGCCACGACGCAGTTTGTAAGTTTCTTCATGTTTTTAGAATGAAAGGCGAAAGGCAAAACGTGGGATATGGCTAATGCTCCCTTAATGACATTTTTAAACATTAAAGAGCCCCCACTTCCACCTCCACCCTTCCCACTATGTTCAGCGGCATAAAAAAATACTTAAAGTACATTGAAAGGTCGACACAACAACATTCGCAAAAGGAACAATCGCTAGAGAATTAACGCAATTCTAAAATGTCTGTCTGCTTATTGTGAAACACACTTCACGCCATTATGCGAATTATCGTCTGATGCGTTTGAAAAAACAAAAACAAACAAAAAAACAACAAAAAAACAAAGAATAAAAAAAAGAATAATAAAAAAAACAAAGAAAAACAAAAACAAAAAAAAAGAATAAAAAACAAACAAAAAAAAAAGAATAATAAAAAAAGAATAATAAAAAAAACAAAGAAAAACAAAAAACAAAAAAAAAAGAATAACAACAAAAACAAAAAAAACAAAAACATCCAAATATAGACTAGGTTGTTAAGATGCGTCCATCCAATTTGTGCGGCCCGCGATGAAAATGCTATTTAAAACTTAAACGTGACAGACGTACAGATAGACAAAGCGACTGTCCATTGAAACAATGGAGCCTCTATTAAGGATTTGTAAACACAGCGATAAAAATAACTATTTTTATAGCTCCAATTTATTCCAAAGGAGTATACAAGATAATAACTAGGGCTATGACAACAGCATATTCTTTTCATTGTTTTGACTCTCGAGTATATATCCGACATAGTTAGACACAGTTAATCAACCGAGAACCACATCACTCTATATAAAAGCATATAATATATCAACGGATACACGCTCGAGAGTCAAAATAATGAAAAGAATATGCTGTTGTCATAGCCCTAGTTATGACTGACAAGTATGTTAGCGCTTATAATAGAGCCGATTTAATTATAGAAGAAGGAAGAAAACTTTGTGGCGTGGTCCCTGGCTTTGGTAGAGGCCATTTTTGAACGCTGATAGCAACTTTTGGTTTCGTTAAGAACCACACCAACATTTAATAAAAAGTTATGCTTTAGCGGAAGAAGAAAATAAAGGATATATATATATATATATATATATATATATATATATATATATATATATACTATAACAATTATTAAATACCTACGGACACTAGTGTTTCATCCTTTCTGCAATCATCAGTGCAGCGTGTCACGATTAACACCGGTCGATAGATTCGAACCGGGCAACAGAAGCCATCCCTTGGTTCAATTAGCAAGGACCTAATCCATTCGGCTACCGTTAACCGCGAGAAATGCTGTTGAAATTTAAACATTTATTCTTTAAATGCTGTCTGAGTGACCTAATCATTATATGATGATCTGTGCATAAGAGCTAAATTGGCGGACTTAATTCAACTGAAAGTGCTCAACGATAAGAAACGAGGGCTGACATAATTATTTACTATAATAATTATCAAATATCTACAGACACTAGTGTTTCATCTTTTCGTGAATCATCAGTGCAGGTTGTCACGATTAACATCAGTCGATAGATTCGAACCCGGCAACAGAAGTCATCTCTTTAAATGCTTTTTTAACATCTCTCAGAAAGCTCTACGTCTGTGTGTCTGTCTGTACACAAATAGGCTCCTATATGGCTTATTATTAAACTAAACTGACCACATACAATGATAGTAGAGATATCAAGAATCTGAAATGGGTATGATAAAGTAAGTCCCCAGGGAGGGGGTGAGTTATAAGGGAAACCCTATGCACGCTCACACTGTTTCATGTAGAGCTACCAAATTTGGCAGGATAACCCACCATGGAGAAGGGGATGTTTTGGCGGATTACACCGGTCAGTTGCATCAACGGAGATGTGGCCTCAGGACAGTCATATAACTGGACACCCTGTTTGATATATATATATATATATATATATATATATATATATATATATATATATATATATATATATATATATATATACTTGTCTCACAATAACACACGCAACTGCCCTTACAGGGGATATCCATTACCTTTGAAACTGAACGGAGGGTTATATATATATATATATATGTATATATATATATATATATATATATATATATATGCGTGTGTGTGTATGCACATGTAAACAACAATGTTTGTATAATAAACAGACTATATATATATATATATGTGTATATATATATATATATATATATATATATATATATATATATATATGTATATATATATGCGTGTGTGTGTGTATGCACATGTAAACAACAATGTTTGTATAATAAACAGACTATATATATATATGTGTATATATATATATACATATATATATATATATATATATATATATATATATATATATATATATATATAATGCAAATAAGTGAAGCATTAAAGAATAGAAGGGTCACCAACTAACAAATGCTCACTAAAAATAAAAACAGAGGTTTGTAAAAGTGAAATTGAAGCGCATGAAAGTTATTTTAAGTCAATAAACAAACATGAGCAAATAGTTACAAATCCTAATGTGTATCCTTGACAATGTGTGCGTTGGTTTACCTTGTTCTTCTTAGTGTGTGTGAATGAGTAGCAATTCGTTTCTCTTTACCTGACTCTCTTATGTGGGCGCAAGAGGAAGGAGACTTATATGTTAGTCATTGAGTTCTTTTTCCCTTCCCTGTGCCTTTGGGGGTGATGAGCATATTTTTTGGAGTCCGAAGATCGATCACCTAGCTAAATCTCGCCTGTTAGGTTTTAACTGTTTGTTTTATAGAGGTTTCTAAGTTCGCACTTACTATTATTATTTTCACATAGATTTGTTACATTTTAGGGTTTGAAACGATTTTCATTGGTTGAAAATACTTTGAGTTAGCACGTTCCTGCGAAAACTTACTTGCTTTTGGAAGTAAAGAAAAGAGTGAATCCAAACTAAGCGAAGAAAGAAAGAATGTAGCAATTAGAAACATTGTCTTTTTAACGTCTTCCTGAATCACTTTGCGATTCAGTCACCACAACCTAAGGATTTGCATTCAGGCGTTTTCTCTCTTGCACACAGTACGTGGTCTTTCAAAATTTTAGTCGAAAGACTTTAATTTAAGAATTTTAAAGACATAATCTAGCATAGGTAGGGAAGAAGGACGCGAATAAATCAGTTTTAAACAGAAATTTAAAAGATAGATAAAAATGAATAAGATAGGTAAAAATGAATAAGATAGGTAGAAATTTAAATAAAATATTTTGGAATTTATGAAAAAAATACAAAAGAAAAAAGAGCTCTTAGTTCATTTTAATGATATCACTCTTGTCTTCAACGCTTCAGGTTTTGATTTGAAAAATAGGAGGCTTTACTTTTGAAACAACCCTTGTATAAAGAGCAGTTATTTCTCGTTGGATTTGTTTTACTTCAGTCGAAGTTCTTAGAAATCAAGAGGCCTCATTTTCTGGGGCTTTCTATATGAAATACATGGGTGTTCGAATATCCATTAAAGTTCTCCTTTATATCTAAAACGTAGTTAGCAAAAAAAAAAAAAAAAAAAAAAAAAAAAAAATTAGGACATAATTTCCCTCTCTCTAATTGACCATTTAAATATGTTATAGTATACTTTTCTTGTGGTCTTTTGGTCTTACTCGATATCAGGACAAGAATTCACCTAGTCTGGTGGAGTATCAGCTTAGTGCATTTAAATATGTTAAAGTATATCTTTCTTGTGGTCTCTTGGTATTACCAGATTCCAGGACAAAGATTTATCTTGTCTGGTGGAGTATCCAGCGTTGTGATGTTACTTAAAGTAACATCACTTGGAGAAGGTGCACTATTATCTCTAAAAGCCAGCGTAGATTAACCACAGCGAGGAGATCTTATTTGAGCTGTGAATACCATGTGATTTTGAATATTTGGTCACTGTTTACTTGTAGTGAAAAATACCCTCATGCCAGGTTGTCCTGATAAACCCCTGTACAGAGATATTGGACACTCAAGGATATTGTCTAGTAGTAGTAGTAGTAGTAGTGTCTAGTAGTAGTAGTAGTAGTAGTAGTAGTAGTAGTAGTAGCTGAATTCAAGTTCTGTGTGTCTGTGTGTATGTCCAGTTAAAATTAAAGAACTACAAAAAACACCCACAAAATTGGTATATTCTTTCTCGGCGTTGCCCTGGATGAATAATATCTAAATTTTAAAAAAAAGTTCATTCTTTGGGTGGCACC
The DNA here is from genome assembly GCF_053919585.1 of Euprymna scolopes. Lineage (NCBI taxonomy): Eukaryota > Metazoa > Mollusca > Cephalopoda > Sepiida > Sepiolidae > Euprymna > Euprymna scolopes. The sequence goes on along the minus strand of NC_136499.1, from coordinate 125,028,790 downwards.
TGGAGCAGAGTTCGTCAGTGATGGGGGTCTTTTTTTTTACTTTTTTTTTAGCCATTTACAATGTTATTTATTAAATATAAAAGAGGAGAATGACTTGCATCATTTTCAATTGATTAAAACTAGGGGGATAAGTTTGGTGGAGGTGAAAAGGGGCGCAGGGAGCGGGATATAGAAAACGAAGACAGTAAGGGAGGAAGAGAGAAAGGAAGACAAATTGAGAAATATAAAGGAATAGAAGTTTTAATATAAAGATATTTTTTTGTTTTTAATGGCACCGGCTACCAGCGGGTACCCCTGCTAGTGTATAACAAACAACAATAACCTGCCTTCTATTTCTATGCCGAATATAATAGACACACCTGCTTGTGTCGTTTATATATCTAATAGCAAGAGTACCCACCGTAAGACAGGTGTCGCGTAACGATTAAGAAGAGCAACATTGTTGATTCTTTTTCTTTTCTACTGACTGTTCTCCTTCCCTAAACGGGGAGCCCCCACCACCACCACCAGAAAAAATGTCGCACATTGAATCTTTCATAAAATCCACAATTCTTTTTTGCAATTCAACCATATTTAGTACAAATAAACTTCAGTCTATGCCTGACTTGTACACCACGTTTTAGTCATGAATGTTCCCACAGTCTTAGTCACCGTTCAGTAGCTGACCTTGAATCGGTTGTCCCCACATGGAACTTTTATAGCAAACCTACTATGGTTCAGTACAACCTGAGCAACTGCTATTGCGCATAGATAACAAACATTTAATCGATTCACCCGTTTTATATGTTAGCTACAAATAGACAAAATGTTTAGCATTAGGAAATCATTGTAATAGCCGTAGCTAAAAGTATTGGGTATTTTTTTTTAATTTAAAAATTTTTAAAAAAATTATTTTTAAATGCTTTTTTTTTTTAATTTTTTAAAATTTATTTTTAATTAAAAAAAAACTAAATTTTTTATTTTTTTTATTCAATTTTCACCCTAAACAAAGCATAGTGCCACTTTGAAGTAGGGGGCTACTATTGGGGACATAATTTGCGGGGCATTATGAAGAAAGATGAGTAGAAAGATGTTTGTTCACATTACACTTGAACTTCTGCATGTCAGTACAGTTGGGAAAGCAGAATTCCGGAAAGGAGTTTCAAAGACTTGCAGTTCTAGGGAAGAAACTATTGGAGTAAAAGGTTTTCTTACACCTAGAGATCTTTACTGTAAAGAGGTGGGACTTAGTTGCTTGTCGGGTTTGTCGGGGGTAGTCACGTCGAGGAGCTACAAGTGCTTGCAGTTCGTCAGAGCATTCACCATTAAAGTATTTGTAGAACAGGTAGAGGGATGCAACATTTCGTCGATGGGACAGAGGCTGAAGTCTAGATAACAGTTCAGGACCTATCAGGTTAGCGACTCTCTTTAGAACCCTGTCCAGGAGGTATTAGACGAACAACAGCCAGTGATCTTACTAAAAATAGTTGATATTAAGAATTATTGTTTAGAGAAATAAAATTGGTCACTGGAATGTAAAATAAATTTTAGCTAAAATGTTTAGAAAATTAGCTTAGCTAAATATAAACAAAATATATGGTAGATTGATCTTGAGTAGTTGGCATACGTGACCATAGGTCAAGTGTTAATGAGACGTGTAGTTGGATTTCTTACCTCACCAGAATCGACAGGTCAAAGATTTGAGTTGAGTCTAGAAGTTGTCGGAAAACCGAGCAGATGTGCATTGGTACGAGCTCTGAGAGCCAGGAAGACGAAGACAAGAAAGTAAAGGCAGGCTCCTAGGAAACCCTGAGACAAAGTTGAAATAAATTTGTATGTATAAAATATAAATTGTTGTCCTGCGGTTCCTCAGAATCACGCATGTAAAGAAAAGTTTCAGGTATGTCTCATTGATTTATACGTATTTCACCATCACAGCATCCAGTAGTTGAAGACAGGTGACTTCCAGACTAATAAAAGTATGAAACGTCTTCCATATTTCCCCTCAGCTATGTAATATAAACACTTTTTAGTACTGTGACTATGTAACGAAAGTACATATACCGAGATGACCTTAAAACATATTGAGTCGCAGAAATTAGGAACTCGTGAATCTTGGAAAATAGTGTTCTGAACAATATGCAATCAACAATTCCCGTAGCATCGAATCGTCATGTTGTTTGCACCGTAACTAATAAGGCTAATCAATTGTCGAATAGTTCATCTTAAACCCAATCTTTTGACTAAAAAAACCGCTCGTTGCCTTCAAACTCCCTGACATTACATCCTCTATTTCAGAAGGAGTATTGTAATATATGTTCTGTTGTTATGACACCATTCTCCCAAGCACTACCTCTTCATTCGGGCGGGGTGGTGGGGGTAGTGGTAGTGTACAAAATGTTTGTTCGGTGCTGATACCATAATTTCAAGTATTAGCACCTTCTTTTTTGGAAAAAGATGAGGGAATGAATCCTCTCAGGACTTTGGTGGTATATTTTCATTCTTCATGATCATTCCTCCCAGGAATTACTCCTCTTTGGGGACAAGGGCAGTATCAATAAGGCTGAACTACTACAAATTTTATAGGGTGCTTCCTCAAAGTTTGCCCCCCCCCCCAAATACCAATGGAATCGGTAATAAAATCCACAATCGTTTTTGTAATCTGAACATGTTTTGGTTCCAATAAACCTGTCTATGTTTTACTTGTCCACCATTCAGTCATAATTGTCTAACAGTCTTAGTTTGGTTCGATTGTTTTGTTTTACGGCATATCAACCGTTTTCCGGTTATTTAATGCAAAACGGGTAATTTTGGAAAAAGGTTTTATGCTAAACCGTAATTTTTTGGGGAAAAATCTTTATACTTCAATTTGTTTCTATATTCAAATATTTATTCACGGTGTTTGGTTTGCTTGTTTTGTTTTACGGCATATCAACCCTTTTTGGGTTATTTAATGCTACATCCACTAATTTTGAAAAAAAAAAAAAAGGTTTTATGCTTCAAAATGTTTTTATATTCCAATATTTATTCATGGTATTTAGTTTGGTTGCTTTGTAGAGAAGAATTTTTGTTTTTGTATTTTGGCCTTACGGAAAATGATTGAGTTTTGCAAAGGAAAAGGAAAAAATAATACGATCAATATTTTCTGCATTTAAATCAGGAAGCCGATATCGTTGTGCAGATGAGAACAGTTGTTCGATTAATTTAGATGATTCAAATATTCATACCTCATCTAAAAAATCCAGAACTGTAATAAATTCATTAATTTAAAATAATGCGTGTTCTTCCTTACAGCATCTCGAATTATTAAAAAAAAAACACTTGTCATAGAATGTGTTGTTGCTCGATTGGTTTGAGAGATTTTATCGCATCAGCAATGTCCTTTTTCTTTAGTTTTGTCTTGTATTAAACTTTTTTAAACTGTCATTTTTTTATGGAAATCGCTCTGACCAAGACACGAAGCCACTTGACGAAAAGAGCTACTAATATATATATATATATATATATATATATATATATATATATATATATATATATAATTCATTCGGCGTCAACGGCCAACTAGCACCGTGTGTGTTTGTGTGTATGCATGTCTGTGTTGGGGGTGGAGAGGGCTCTCGTAAGCCGTGGTGAAGGCAACCTTTCTAGGAGAAGCAAATCTCTAATTTAAAAAACCATAAAGCGGGAGACCAATACCGCATTAAGCTGGTCTGCAGTTTAGCTTGTTGCTGGCTATCTTGCTCTTGCTTGTTGCTGGATCTCAACATTTTGAACAGAGAGAGAGAGAGAGAGAGAGAGAGAGAGAGAGAGAGAGAGAGAGAGAGACTTAGCTGTCGTACAAAGCTAAGACTCTGTAACATCATCTGTGTATAGATACCCCCTGTTAAAATGGTCCTGTAGTGATGGAAGTAATTTTTAGGCTCATGGACTTTAAGTGTCTGAGGAAGTGGCACTCGTCTGAAAAGACGTTGCAATCATCATATATATATATATATATATATATATATATATAGAAAGTGCTCGTCTGAGCTCCAATCTATGGTTCCCCTCTCGCCAAACTTTCACGAAAAACACTTGTCTAGCTGAAAACACTATCAATAATTTCCCCCACACTTTATCTATGCCTATGGACAAAACTTCTTTCTCAGAACTGCACACCCGTAGAACTCTCTATCCGGCTGACTACAATATGGTCGTCTTCAAGTCCAACGTAAACAAGTTCTTGATGAGCCGTTCCCCTTAAGTAATCCAATTTACCAAATTTACACTACTAGCAATTAATACGACATTGTCCCATTGACCACTGTACACTTATTAACCCTTATCCTTGAATGGCCTCTGGGCCTTGATAAGTGGTGACCCCTTTGTAAAAAAAAATCTTCAGACAGCCTAGCCTGGTAGCACAAGAGCAACAGTTTTAGTAATGGCAATGCTATTTCAAACTGGAGTGTGGTGGACCAACGGACAAAGTGTCTTATTGATATACGAAGTTGCTTGTAAGGAAACAATAGAAATGAAAAGAAAAATAAATCGATAAATCGATAAATCGATAATGCTAAGCACCAGATTTATTACAAAAAAGAACAATGGAAGATGATTGAACCCTTCGATTTAGCATTTCGACACAATGATGATAAAATCGAATCTGGCATTGAAATGTTCACATTTTTCTACATTTTATTTTAAATGTTGATCCACCAAACAGGCATATATAGGAGACAAATTATGTAAACAGCCGGAAGGTTCCGAAATGCTTAGCCAATGAAATCACAGCAGTCGACAATGGACAAACGATACCGTTTGTTTATTATTTTTATTATTTTTTTAACAGTATACTTTCGAATCGTTAGGTGAAAAGCACAGAATAAGTAAAAGGTCTCCTGTCTGTGTTAAGAATGGCTTTCTCGTTATTATTTCAGCATGGTCCGTAAAATGCACAAAAAAAACAACAAAAAAAAAAACGAGTATAAACTCCAGCCTCCTGAACTTTAAAAGTGAGTGCCCACAAAGGTACAAAATAGCCATAATAAAAAATTAAATCGCGCTAAAATGATGTCATCCACACAAAAAAAGCATTACTAATTGAAATAAAAAACATTAAATAAGTACTCATTAATAATCATTTTCCTAATTACATTGTAGATAGACAAATAAAACGAATGCTACAATCCCTTGAAAACCATAATAATAATATTAGCCAACACTGCAATGCAACCCCCATTAATATATAATAATATATATTATTGGTGGACGAATCGAAAGTGCTCGTGACAGCAACAATTATGGAACTTTTATAAATATTTTTTTTTATTTTGATACAAAAAAGATTATACGGAAAATCGAAAGATTAAAAATAAGAATCATAAAGCAATGTGTCTCCGTTGCATTTAATAATATTTACTTGAAATTTATATACCCCCTTTTTTGGGCAATTTTATAAGTTCCAAATCTCAGCGACTATATATATATCGGGCCCTTCTGCTTCTGTGGTGAAACTTCTCAAATCCGCTTGTGATTGTAAGCTGCATAAGGGTCTTGCTTAAAATCGGCATTTGATCGGATTTTTTTCTATCGAATTTTGAAAACCCATCTAAGCACACTCCCATACACATAAAGTACATTTGTGTGAAATTTGTTAAAAATCGGCCCAGATGTTTCAGAGTCCATGGAAAACGATCTCTCTCTCTCTCACACACACACACACACACACACACACACACACACACACACACAGTGCCTTTTATATATAAAACAGAAATAAGCTAGCTAACATATTACAGACTAGATTTTAAGAGTAATACATTATTATTATTATTATTATTATTATTATTATTATTATTATCATTATTATTATTATTATTATTATTATTATTATTATCTATATATTAATACGATAGTGTGTGTGTTCTTTTGTGTGTCACGCTTACATCCGGGTCGTTTCATTGTTATGTTCTTCTATTTCTTGTAATAAATAACTTTACCAAGAATTCTTCATATGTTTTGGTTTCGGTTTCGACTATAGCTGATGGCACTTAAATCATCTATTTTTTTATAAATAATATTATCAAGAATTCTTCATTAGTTTTGGTTTTGGTTTCGATTATGGATGAAGGAACTCAAATTATATATATATACATATATTTTTTTCATAAGTTTTTATTTCGGTTTCTATTCAAGCTAATGCACCTAAGTCATATGGATATATATTTTTTATTTTTGAAATCGCAACGTTATAACATATAAAAATCGATAGAACAATAACTCTATAAAATTAATATATACAAAAGAATTAAAATATAATATTTAAGCGTACTTTACGACCGGGCTTTACCGGGAGTTCGTGCTAGCTTTGATAAATACTTTTTCAGTTTTAACAAAAAAGCTACAATAATATTAGAGCGTCTCCATTTACACTGAACATCTACAGAATGACAACATCAATATATTACATATGGCTTACTGGGATAGCTTCCGTACATATATATATATGATCTACCTCTGCATTCCATGTTTAAAAAGGATGTGTCCTCTATAGTATCAGACCTGACCGATTCATACCATCCAAAAAATTTCAACAAAAACCTAACAGCCAGCCATGATTCTCCCCAGAATGTGCTACTGCCATCACGCACATAAATCACTTTTTCCATAGGTACCAATGTAATAGATGTACTGAGACTAAAGCTGCTTTCAGGATTGCCAGCAACCACTGTAAAAGAGTAATAAAAAATGCAAGAGAACTATATGCTCAGTCCGTTAAATCCAAAGTAGCTGACCAGCGGCTTGGTTCCCACTAGTTTTGGCAAATAGCAAACAGGATCCTGAACAGAAGCGTGCATTCTATCCCAACCATCATCAATGGACCTGAAGTCATCTCGTCAGCATCAGACAAAGCTAAACTATTTGCCAAGAACTTTGTAGCTAATTCTACCCTATGCGACCAAGGCTATCAACTCCTTGGATTTCCTCCTATAACAGACAACACGCTTTGCAACATAAAAATATCTGTGCGCGATGTCGCTAAGCTAATCAAGAATTTGATTCCAGTAAAGCAACTGGCCCTGACGGCATTCCAATTATAGTGTTGAAAAATCTTCAACCAGAACTAGCGCCCATACTTACAAAACTGTTTAAACTGTTAATGTATTTATAAATTCAGGTCATCCCCCTCTCAGTACAGACCAATAAGTCTCCTGTGTGTCATGAGTGCTGGAATCCATATTAAATAAAGAAATAGTCAACCACCTCAGCAGAAATAACCTTCTTAGTGACATGCAATATGGTTTCCGTTCTGCTAGATCTACCGCAGATGTGCTAACGGTTATATCTCATAGGATTAGTGAATCTCTCGACAAAGGCTTCCTTTCTAGGGCAATTGCTCTTGACATATCAAAGGCCTTCGATAAGGTATGGCACAAAGGCCTACGTCACAAGATTTCTAGCTACGGTATAACTGGAAATGTTTTCTCAATTATTAAATCATTCTGTGTGATAGGCTCATAAGAATAGTGGTTGATGGGCAGAAATCAGAAACCCACAGTATTAATGCTGGAGTCCCTCAAGGGACCATCCTGGGCCCAACTCTCTTCCTGATCTACATCAATGATCGCACAAAACACATACTTAAATCATTCATTGACATCTATGCTGATGACACAACCATCTATGGAAACACATCAAAGGCCGTAAATGACAAAGTTCTCTCTGATTCTCTCTCATATGATCTTGAGAGCACGGTACAGTGGGGGAAGAAGTGGCTGGTTACTTTTAATGCATCAAAAACTAAGCTTTTATCTTTACATCATCAACGCTCTGATCCCCATCTGGCATCAATTGAAATAGATGGCTCTCGTCTTGAAGAGGCTTCATGTTTTGACAAGCTTCTGGAATTGACCTTTACTCCTGATCTGAAATGGAACATGTACATCAAATCTGTTGCCAAGGTCACTGGAAAAATGGTGGGATCCTTCTACCGCTCCAGTAGATATCTCACTACTGATGCAATTCTCTACCTATATAAAAGCCAAGTACGTTCAAGGATGGAGTACTGCTGTCACATCTGGACAGGAACTGCTAAAAACAGCCTATCCTGCCTTGATAGAGTACAAAATAAACTTCGTAGCCTAGTGGGGGATGTCCTTTTCTCTTTCCTGCAACCCCTCTCCCACAGAAGGGGCGTTGCGAGCCTATCTTTGTTTTATCGTTATTTCCATGGCAAGTGCTCATCTGAGCTCCTATCTCTAGTCCTCCCTCGCCAATCTTTCTTGAAAAACGCTCGTCTAGCTGAAACCACTATCAGTAATTTTCCCCACTCTTTATCTGTGCCTAAATCCAAACGTAGATTCCATGGAGAAAGCTTCTTTCTTAGAAATGCACGCCCGTGGAACTCTCTTCCGTTTGCCTGTTCCCCACCTGACTATAACTTGGATGTTTTAAAATCCAGCATAAACAAATTTCTGATGAATCGCCCCCTTAAGTAAGACACTTTTTCAAATCTCCATTACTAACGATTACTACGATATTATCCCATTGATTACTGTACATGCAATAACCCTTATCCTCGAGTGCTCTCCGAGCCTTGATAAGTGGTGACTTCCATGTAAAAAAAATGAATGAGTCTCCTGTGGAGTTTCCACAGGTTTCGCTAGTTATTATCATTATATTATTACGCTTATCGCTCCGTCCGTTATCATGCTGTGCATCCCTAAAAAAATGAAGTGGAATAAAACTTGTCACCCTTGAAAAAGGTGAAATATAAAAACAAAATTGGTGTCGCTGTTGAGGCAAATCTAATAAAAATGATTTGTCTTTCTTGGCCTTTTTGCTAAGATCAAAGTGTAGTATCATTCTTCATGTGCTACATTTCAATTTCTTCTCTCTCAGTGGAAGAGAAAACCTTTACGACTAAGGCTTTTTTTTTCTCCACGTTAAAAAAAACGACCCTGGTGTCTAAACCTGTCCCGTGGGGAGGCATTGTAAATAGGTACTATGTTTAATGTAACAAAGTTTTAATATTAAAAAAGTAACTGGAAAAGGTTATTTCTGATTTAATTACAAAATGCCCTGGAAATGTCACTTCTGATTAATTATAAAATGCCCTAGAAAATGTCCGCTCTGATTATTTTTTTTGTTTACTTGCCTCTCCACAAGGGCGGAATTGGACATGAGGTCGGTTATAAATTTAGGGGGAAACCAGCTCCCCAGAAGGGGCACTCTGGTCAATAACAAAAATGAAAATTGAATCAATAATGAAGGATTTTCCTCCATTAACCAAGACCAAAAAAGGGGGGATTTAAGTCACTGGAATGCTGAAACTGATAGTACGCTCAGAAATTCATGTTGAAGCAATGGTTGCCTAATCTCTAACCGTGTTAATGATTTTATGTATTACTTTCGAAAAGCTGCTGAAACAGTTTATGATTTAAATATTACTTTATTTCAAGTATATTTTAAATAGTGGGTTACGGGATATGAAGTCAGTCACGGAAATTACTCAAACCGTTTACGATTTAAACATTACTTTATTTCATGTATATTTTTCACTGTGGGGTGGGGGATATTAAATCAGTCCTGAAATGGGTGAAACCGTTTACGCATTACACATTACTTTATTTAATGTATATTTTTAACATAGGGGGGGGGGGAATATGAAGTCGGTTCCGGAAATGGCTGCAACCATTTACGTTTTGGACACTACTTTATTTAATGTACATTTTTAACAGTCGGATGGGAGATAAGAAGTTTGTCCCGGAAATGGCTGAAAAAGTTTACGATTTATACATTACTTTATTTCATGTATATCTTCAACAGTGGGATTATAAGTCAGTTCCAGAAATGGCTGAAACAGTTTACTATTTAGACATTACATTATTTCATGTATATTTTTAGCAGTGGGTTTGGGATATAAAGTCTGTCCTGGAAATGGCTGAAACAGTTTACTAATTAGACATTAAATTATTTCATGTATATTTTTAGCAGTGGGTTGGGGATATAAAGTCAGTTCCAGAAATGGCTGAAACAGTTTATGATTAAAACAAAGTTTAAAAGAGACTCGCAAATCTGATAGGCCCTGAACTGGCATCTAAGCTTCAGCCTCTGTGCCATCGTCGAAACGTTGCATCCCTCTGCCTGTTCTACAAGTATTTTAATCGTGAATGCTCTGACGAACTGCAAGCACTTGTGCCCCCATGACGTGAACACCCTCGTCAAACCCAACAGGCTGCTAAATCCCACCCCCACACTGTAGAGATCCCTAGATGTAAAAGATCTTTCTACTCCAGTAGTTTCTTCCCCAGAACCGCTAGACTTTAGAATTCCATTCCAGGTCCCTGCTTCCCCAACTGTACTGATGTGCAGAAGTTCAAGTGCAACTTGAACGGACATCTTACTGCCCAAATCCCTACATAGTACCCCAGTAGTTGCTGCCTCTGATAGTAGCCCCCTACACCAAAGTGGCAATGTGCCTTGTTTGGGGTGAAAATGCAATAAAAAATTACTTTATTTAATGTATATTTTCAACAGTGGAGTGGCGTATATGAAGTCAGTCCTGGGATTGAATGAGATGTGCAAATATACACAATCAGAAAGCGTCGCCCAAGATTGAATGAGGTAGGTGGGTATTTTGCTACTATATAGTAGGAAAATACCCAGCGTCGCCCGGAATCGAATGAGATAGGTGAACGATATATATTAGCAGAATATGCAGCATCACCCAGGATTGGATAAGATAGGTGAAACATATATACTATGAGAATACCCAGAATTGATTGATTTGTTTGTAATGAAATAATCAGCCCAGGCACTATATCAAAGTTATTATTTAAGTAAGGGGAAGCAACATAGTAGGTTAAAGTTATGAAAATTATTGTCGAAATTAGTAACATATCCAAGAATTATGAAAAATGATGAAATGTGAGTTACTTGATTGGTGTGTTTGTAATGATATAATAAGCCCAGACAATATATCAAATATATTATATAAGTAGGAGGGAGAGGCATAATGTGGGGTTTTAATTATAAAAATTATTGTCGAAATTAGTAACATATCCAGGATTATGACCAACGATTAAATGTGAGTAAATCAGTTGTGTTTATAATAAAATACTCAGCTCAAAAAATATACCAAAGTAATTATGTTAGTAAGAGAGGGCGATAAAGATGGTTTAAATTATGAAAAATAATTGTCGAAATTAGTAACATATCCAAGAATTATGAAAAATAGAATATGTTATTTAATACAATAGTGTGTTTGAAATGAAATAATCAGACCAAAGTTATTATTTTAGTAAGTGGGGCGAAGATGTGGGTTAAAATGATGAAAAATGATTGTCGACATTATTAACATCTCCAAGAATTATGAAAAATGACAAAATGTGAGTTAATTGATTGGTGTGTTTGAAATGCAATAATCATCCCAGATAATATATCAAAGTAATTATTTTAGTAGTGAGGGTTGATAATGTGGGTTAAAATATTAAAAATAACTGTCGAAATGAGTAACATATCCAAGAATTAAGAAAAATTATGAAGTGTGAGTTAATTGATAGTTGTGTTTTTTTATGAAATAATCAGCCCAAACAATATATCAAAGTATTTTTTTAGTAACAGAGAGCGACGAGAATGGTTTTAATTATAAAACATTATTGTCGAAATTAGTAAGATATCTAAGAATTACGAAAAATGACGAAATGTGATTTAATTGATTGGTATGTTTATAATGAAATAATCAGCCTAGACAATATATCCAAGTTATTATATAAGTAAAGGGGAAGGAGATAAGGAGGGCTTAAATTATGAAAAATTATTGTCGAAATTAGTAACATATCCAAGAATTACAAAAAAGTGATGAAATATTAGATAATTGATTGGTGTGTTTGTAAGGAAATAATCAGCCTAGACAATATATCAAAGTTATTATTTAGTAAAGACGGAAGGGCGAAAATGTGGGTTAAAATTATGAAAAATGATTGTCGAAATTAACGTATCACAGAATTATGAAAAACGATTAAATGTGATTTCATGCATTAGTGTGTTTGTAATAAAATAATAAGCCCACACAATATTTCAAAGTTATTATTTTATTAAGGATGGGGCGATAATGTGGGTATAAATTATGAAAAGTGATTGTCGAAATTAGTAACATACCCAAGAATTATGAAAAATGATGAAATGGAGGTTAATTGATTAGTGTTTGTAATGAAATGTATCAAAGTTATTATTTAAGGTTGGGCGACGACGTTGGTTTAAATTATAAAAAAAATATTGTCGAAATTAGTAACATATCCAAGAATTACGAAAATTGATGAAATGTGAGTTGATTGATGTGTGTGTTTGTAATGAAATAATCAGCCTAGACAATATATCAAAGTTCTTATTTTAGTAAGGTGTGCGATATGTTGAGTTTAAATAGTGAACAGTTATTGTCAAAATTAGTACCATATCCAAGAATTATTAAAAATGATGAAATGTGAGTTAATTGATAGTTGTGTTTTTTTAATAAAATAATAAGCCAATACAATATATCAAATTTAATATTTTAGTAAAGGGAGGGGCGATAATGTGGGTTGAAATTATGAAAAATAATTGTCGAACATAGTAACATATTCAATAATTATGAAAAATGATAAAATGTGAGTTAATTGACCGGTGTGTTTGTAATGAAATAATCAGCCCAGGAAATATATCAAAGTTATTATTTTAGTAAGGAGCGATACAGTTTTAATAATAAAAAAAGTAGAATAATATGATTGTGCCTTCATTCATGCTGAACAGAACGCTCACAGCATACCCTGCAACAATACATTGCATATGAAAAATGCTGCTGTGGAATTTCCACAGGTCCCGCTAGTTATTATTATTATTATTATTATTATTATTATTATTATTATTATTATTATTATTATTTAGTTACTAATTTATCTCCACTTTTATATAAAAGTCACTTTGTGTGTATGTGTGTGTGGCTTCCTTCTTTATATATGTAGAAATGGCTGAGCCTATCTTTTGCAAAGGTAATTTATGTTTGGCTGTGTTCTTAGATATGCTTTGTATCCTATAAGTATCGAAAAAATCCCATCTTAAAAATAGTATTTTGTCTCTTATAGATAAAAAAAGAATAATTTTTGCAGGGGAATATTTTACGTTATACCGACCAAGAGAAATAATTTAATCTTAGCAAATAATTTTTCAAAATAGAAAAAAAAAAAAACGATCTTAAAAATAGCTGTTCTCTCTTATAGATCAAAATAGAAAAATTTTTACAGGGGGGAATATTTTGCGTTACACCGGCCAAGAGAAATAATAAAATCTCAGCAAATCATTTATTCCAGAAGAAACGGATTTCTTACGATCTGGAGATATAGCCGAGTGGTAGAACATTCAATTACGGATTGAATGATGCCCTGTTCAAGCTTGAGCGTACCTAAGCATTTTATTTTACTTTTGTTTTATTAATGAATTCAATTAAGGATAAAAGAAGAGTTACCATTTAAAATCGCCACAAATTATTGTCTCATTTTCATATTTTAAAACTAAACATTAATCAGAAGTGACTTTTCCAGTGCATTAATCGGAAAACCCAAATAACAGCTGCCTTCTAGCCAATGAGGTCCCGATTTCGTATCTCGCTAGATTCAGTTGTAATGTTGTGACCCTTTGGGCTGTGATCATAGCATAGTATATGTGTTAACTGTGGCAATCAGGGCTAAGGGTCAAAACATTATTATTATTATTATTATTATTATTATTATTATTATTATTATTATTATTATTAATTGATTTGAGCGACGGCGGATCACTGGATCAATTATTATGATTAGAAAAATAAACAATTAAATTGGGGAAAACATATAATAATATCGACATATAATAATATCGCAAAAGGAATGTGAAAATAGAAAATAGATATAAACATGATTTTTGGTTCGCATAAACAAATAACTAGATTTGGGCTACATATGCTGTTGGTCTGAGACATAATGAGACGTAATGAGGCACGTGATGAAATGTAGATTTGGGGAGATTCTAGGCAGTCGTTAGCTGAACAGCAGAGAGAACGGGCGTCTCAAAAAGGGGAGTTGGTCTCTCTATGACGCAGGGGGCGGCGTCATTTCAGGCAGCCAAGATGTAAAGACGCTGTAATCTCTGAAGATGCCGGCCGGATCATGAAAATAAATGTTCGTAAATAATACAGGTATGTGTTGTGTTATTTTTTTAATTATTTTTTTTTTATTACATTTTCACCCCAAACAAGGCAAATTGCCACTTTGGTGTAGGGGGCTACTATCAGGGGAAACAACTACTGGGGTACTATGTAGGGATTTGGGCAGCAAGGTGTCGGTTCACGTTACACTTGAACTTCTGCACGTCAGTACTGTTGGGGAAGCAGGGACCTGGAATGGAATTCCAGAGTCTTGCGGTTCTGGGGAAGAAACTATTGGAGTAAAAAGATCTTTTACATCTAGGGATCTCTACAGTGTGGGGGTGGGATCTAGTAGCCTGTCGGGTTTGTCGAGGGTGCTCGCGTCATGGGGGCACAAGTGATTGCAGTTCGTCAGAGCATTCACCACTAAAATACTTGTAGAAAAGGCAGAGGGATGCAACATTTCGTCGATGGGACAGAGGCTGAAGCTTAGATGCCAGTTCAGGGCCTATCAGGTTTGCGACTCTCTTTTGAACCTTGTCAAGGAGCGAGAGACTAGTAGCAGATGCACCAGCCCAGATGTGGCAGCAATACTCCATACATGGGCGAATGGTGGCCTTATAGAGGTACAGGATACTTTCGGGTGTTAGTAGTTTTCTAGCACGGTAGAGAGAGCCTACCTTTCTTGCAGCGGCCCTGGCAATGCCTTCAATGTAATTGTTCCAACTCATGTTTCCTGTGAACGTTAGGCCAAGGAGTTTGAAAGATGGACTCTCAGATAAAGAGTCGTTGGCCATTGCTATGGGTGGTAGAGAGGGTTTCTTGTAATTATTGAATGAAACTAGTTTAGTCTTGGCAGCATTGAACGCGACCAACCACTTTTGTCCCCATTCCACTACAGATTGGAGGTCTTCCTCTAGTGTTTCTGCCATTTCTTTAGAAATGTGTTCATTCGTCTTCCTGTCGTGTCTGCCATAGAGTGTAGTGTCATCAGCATATATACCCATCTCAGAGGCAATGTTGTCGGGGAGGTCATTTATGAATATCAGGAACAATAGAGGTCCAAGGATAGAACCCTGGGGCACTCCCGCATTTATATCATATTGTTTAGATGTGCGACCGTCGAGGACTACCTGGATTTTTCTCTTATCTAAGAAGGATTTAATTATGTTAAGTATTCTACCAGTGATACCGTATGATCTGATTTTACTGAGGAGACCCTCATGCCATACTCTGTCAAAAGCCTTAGATATATCTAGAGCTACCGCTCTGCCTTCCCCCGCTTTGTCCAGTGAATGGTATATACGTTCAGAGATCACAGTGAGGATGTCTGCTGTGGAACGGGCTTGTCTAAATCCATATTGTTTGTCAGTCAGTAGTTTAGCATCTGTAAGATGATGGACTAGAGCATGGTTAATTATGGTCTCAAATATTTTGGCAAAAAGTGGGAGGAGGCTAATGGGGCGATAATTTGATGGGTCTGTCCTTTCGCCAGAATTCTTGAATACTGGTACAACAGAAGCAGTTTTCCAACAGCCCGGAAAGCAAGCTTCATTAAGACATTTGTTGTAGAGTTTGGAGAGAACTGGAGCTACTTCGGCTGAGCACTTTTTTAATAGCACAGCTGGGATAAGATCGGGTCCACATGCTT
>NC_136499.1:125000520-125010520 GCF_053919585.1 Euprymna scolopes | reverse complement strand
CTCTAAAAAATCCTGACCATGAAATGAATTCTAATTCAAATGCTTTAAAGATCGGGTTCAATTGTTTTCGGAAACTTTTTCCTTACTCTATTCTGCTTTGAACTCTCTTAAAATTTCCTAATAAATTTACTCTATTCTTCAAGGATTTCGGATAGGGATTTTTATCGTCGGCCCCCAAAATCAACAAAGATTAGACCATTCCTGTAATGATCCGATCCATGTTGATTTTGCGATGGGATGCTGGTTATGTACAGTTCTAGGAGGTCCACCCTATTAAGCCTTTCTTTCTCTTTTTGAGAAGGGTTTATTTTTATTGCTAATCGCTTGAGGCGCCTTACCGGGGAATGCCGACGTTTCTGTCTCTGGCACTTTTTTGCAGGTCAGAGTGCCCCCATACTCGTGGGAACTGATTTTTCCATCCCACTTGCCTACTGGTGTCCTTGCAGTGAGGTAGAACTAAAAACCCCTTCACGGATGTAACCACACTATGTAACCACTCTATGTAATCACACTATGTAATCACACTCTGTAACCACACTATGTAATCACACTATGTAACCACGCTATAAGATCGTAAATTTACTGTAAGTAGTGATAATCCAATCGTCCGGAAAAAGCCACAAAACGATAGTCAGCCATGAATAAAACGGGAAGTAGGAAAAGTGTTCTTAAGAAATTGAAATCAGTTGAAGCAGTTTCCAGGCGCCTTGGGAAGCTGGTTGCGAATGCTGGCGCCTTTGAGTTTTGATAAGTGATAACTAGGGCTATGACAACAGCATATTCTTTTCATTGTTTTGACTCTCGAGTATATATCCGATACAATTAGACACAGGTAGTCAACCGAGAACCACATCACTCTATATGAAAGCATATAAGATATCAACGGATACACACTCGAGAGTCAAAAGGATGAAAAGAATATGCTGCTGTCATAGCCTTAGTTATGACTCCCTTTAAAAAGGATTAAGTTTTCATGCTATTAATAAGAGGGAGTTACCTTCCACCCATCCTGTATATATTACTTTTCCTAGAAAATCATCCGCAATGAAGTCTAACCTCTTTTTAAAAAAAAAAAAAAAAAAAAAAAACGTCGAACATTTAAAAAAACCCAACTTTTTTTACGTCGAACATTTAGGAAATTAAAAAAAAAATAACAACTTTTTTTACGTCGAACATTTAGGAAATTAAAAAAACTAGACGCAAATCGCTTTAAATTCCGACATTTGTTTTCCTTTGGACGCAGACCTATCCCAGGACCCCCACCCTGACACGGGTTAATAACTACTCTGCTAAATACCCGTTGTTCCATTTCTCGCTTCGCAATTATCCACACAAATAAGTATTGACGTTCGATTTGATGAGTTTGCGGGTTTGGACAGAAAAAAAGAAGGTAAATGGTTCAAAAGGCATGAGTCATCGGACGTATTCCAGCCATCGACCCTCAACTGATGACAGATAAACAAACAAAAATGCCTGAAGAGTACTCACCTGTCAATCTTGGGCGCACACCTGAGACAGGTGGGCATAATTAGATATTAGTCATCACCTTAAAGTAACGCTGATCGATATTTGGAAGGTTTTCATTTTCACTTCTTTAAACACAGAGACACACGATCGGTATTCGATCTTTGATTACACCCAATACTGGCGCCAACCACGCATCAGTCCACGACCTTCATAAAGAGAAGGCCATTTCATTGAGTCTCGTTTTTTATCTGTTTTATTTTTTGCTGACGTCACAGTGGTTGGTGCTAAGCAGATAAACACAGAGACACACGATCGATATTCGACCTTTGATTATACCCAATACTAGCACCAACAGCGTACCCGCTCGTGGCTTTCGTAAAGAGAAGGCCATTTAATTGAATCTCGTTTATTTTTTGCTGACGTCACAGTAGTTGGTGCTAAGCAGATGAACAAGACGCTTCGAAGGGAACGGTTACAGACTACATTCAGAAATATGGTGGTGACAATTTCTTTCTTCAATTATTTCATCTTTAATCCCATTGATTACTGTACACGCAATAACCCTTATTCTCGAGTGGCCTTCGGGCGTTGATAAGTGGTGACTCCCAGGTAAAAAAAAAAAATAAATAAATAGAGTAATTGTCTGTTATTTAAAAAATCGATATTTATGGTTTTGTTCTTGTCGATTTCAACGTGGACAGATAGTGATTCGAAGAACAAACAATGCAAAAACTCGTTTGGACTAAAATTCAAGACGGACGACACCTGTCCTAATAAGAAAACCTATTATCTACTACTTTGTCAGTGTGTGTGAGTTCGTTCCCCATGGACTCGAAAACAGCTGGGCTGATTTTTATGAACTTTTACACGAAGGTACTTTATGTGACTGACAGTGTTCTTAAATAGGTTTTGTATCGGAATGTTTTCGATAAATATCGACAATCGAAATAATCCGATGAAGAAGGAACAAGCGATATTGACCGAAGTTAACACCTTTACACATTTCTTTCTTAGAACTGCACGCCTGTGGAACTGTCTTCCGTTTACCTTCTTTCCAGTTGACTACAATATGGTTGTCTTCAAGTCCAATGTAAACAAGTTCTTAATGAGCCATTCCACTGAAGTTAACAAATTTACCGAATTTCCATTACTAACGATTGCTATATTGTCCACCTGACTACTGTACATTCTTAACCCTTATCCTCGAGTGGTCTCTGGGCCTTGATAAGTGGTTATGCCTATGTAAAAAATGACTGTGTATATGCGGCACCAAATTGAACATATATTGTATAGCTGTGTGTTTATTATCGACATTCGTATTTATATTGTCTTGATTAATTAACGGGCGTATATATAAATGTATGTACGTTGTGTTTGTATAACGCACTGTTGTCCTCACTAAATGTCTACCTTAATGTCCTGTAACTCGTCTCGTTTCAACATGTATACATATATATATGACGACATACCTGTTTCCGCTGTTAGTCGCTTCGGGTGGATTCTTCAACCATCTTGAAGAGCCGGACCTGTTTTAATGAAAATGTTTCACAAGACAAAAATATTGTAGGATTTTATATATCTTATTCACTCCCAGGTATTCGTCACAGCAGAAGGGAGTGATCAATGGACTCTCGGCTTGTGGGATTTTCTATGTCTCCATTCTAGAGGGGGGGGAAGACCTGTTTAGTTAATCCGTCTTTCTTGGCATCTTAAACCCAACTGGACACTATGTTTGCGCAAACCGGAACTCGTGACACTTGGAACGTGACGTCCGCCCTTCATTCGGATATTTCTCGGTAAAAACTAACCCGTCACAGAGTTTGAAAAAAGTTTGACAACGTCAAAACATTACGATTCAAATCTGTTATCCACTCATCGCTAGCTAGATAGATAGATAATTATATAGATAGGTAGGTAGGTAGATAGATAGATAGATAGATAGATGGATAGATAGATAGATAGGTGCATAAATCGATAGATAGATAGGTATATAGATCGATGGATAGATAGATATATAGATCGATCGATAAATAAATAGATAGGTATATAGACCGAGAGATAGGTATATAGACCGAGAGATAGGTATATAGATCGATAAATAGATATGCATATAGATCGATAGATAGATAGGTATATAGATCGATAGATAGATAGATATATAGATCGATAGATAGATAGGTACATAGCTCGTATTTTAGGGAGAGGTATCTGGGCGATCAAAGAACGCAATATGTTAATCCCAGGAAAGGTGAACTATAATAGTGTTACGAAGCTGTATCCGGGCAATCAAAAGAACACAATGGGAAATCCCGGGATTTAAAACGACCTGTATCCACGATGCCTGGGAGTGTGTCAATATTACGTCAATCGGTCAGGAAAGCTAACCGATATTAAATGGGTTAGACCAAAACCAGCAAAAAGTACAGTAAACAAAAGCTGGCGAAAATAAGTAAACAGATCAATCAACAGGAACTATGACCCAGAGAGTTGTAAAACAATAAAAAAAAAGCTGGCGAGAAAAAAAGTCAACAGGTCAAAGTGATATAAATAAAAGAGCAAAGAGAAAACCAGGCGAGGAGACACAAAGCGAAAATACAGGTTGATACAGAGTTCTGCGATTCACCCTCGTCCCTAACCTCCGTCGCGTTATGATAATAGTTATTAGTTATTTTGAAGTGGAAAGTGTAAACAAACAATCTGTATTAAAAACATAAAAGTGTCTGGTATTCATTTAAACACGAAATAACTTCGTTTATACAACCAAGACGATCTTAGCCATTCATATATGTAATATGTAGATAGATAGGTATATAGATCGTAGATAGATAGATAGATAGATAGATAGGTATATAGATCGATAGATAGATAGATAGATAGGTAGGTATATAGATCGTAGATAGATAGATAGATAGATAGATAGATAGATAGGCATATAGATCGATAGATAGATAGATAGGTATATAGATCGTAGATAGATAGATAGGTATATAGACCGATAGATAGATAAATAGATAAATAGATAAACAGATAAACAGATAACGGACATGTAAATGTTTCTACACTGTTATTATCTAGCATTCCTTTACCCCCGTTTTATCCAAATGCATTTTCTATTTCTCTCGTTTAATTTAAGAGGAACTAAATATGCCCACCCCACTGGCAAAGAAAGATGTCATACCATAATCCACAATAAAATAAAATCCACAATTAATGCCATGTGGCGGTAATCCTTGTGCCATGTTGGAACTACGACTTAGTCACCTATTACCTCATACCCTCTCAGTAAAACCAAATATCAATTCCAGGAGCATCTCTCCACTTCCGTCGACACTACTTGTGGTCGATAAAATCCTTAGCAATCAACCGAAACAATACCAATCGAGGCCGTTTGCCTCACCAACACGAACGGATCACCATCGCTGTCTTTATAGAAAGCTATTCTTTGCACGGGTGGTACAAAAAAAAAAAAAAATTCAACATCCCAGGCCTTATATTATTGAATGTTTGCAGTCATTTTCAGGCAATATTTATGTTGATTTTTATTTATTTATTTATTTGGTTGGTTGGTTGTTTTTGTTTTACGGCATATCAACTCTTTTGGGCTATTTAATGCCGAATCCAATGATTTTGAAGAACAATTTTTTAATAGAGTATATTTGTTTTTCAAGTCGGTTTCTATTTAACCCATAGTTGGGACCCTAACAGGTACTACCACTCCGGGCAGAGTGGACCTGGGAGCAATTGCAATTTAAGGATGGCTCCACACTCCACAAAGCCCGCAAGCTGGGGCCTCACCATCGGATATAGTTTAAGGTCATATACAGGACCTATATATTTTTTTTTTTTGGACTTGGATTTTTTCTTTAGTTAAATCCGACAAAATAAAAATTTTATTATTTATTAGATTAAAGAATGTAAATTGAATTGTTTTATTTTCTATCGTACACCCCTTGCAATTTTTTTGTAAGGGATGGGACAGCTTGTTATTATTTTTTAGAAATCGGAAGAAAGTAAATAATCAATGTCACTTTCAATCCTTTTTCTTCCGAGCAATGATTAAAATAAATATTGAAGTCGTTTTTTTATAATAAAAAAATAAAAAATAAAAATAAAATAATAAAAATAAATACAAACTAAAGGCATTAACAGTTATGTCAGGTACTATTTGGCTCTTATGTGAAAGGATCTCCCGCTCAGGTCAACAATTGGCCTCTAACCTCATCGAAACTGTTGGTCGTGATCGTCTGTCATCTGGGAGGTCTTCACATAGCTCTCAGCATCTCAGATTCGTGTTGCATGCCAGAAAAAGAAGACAGACTCAGGTTTTCTAACTACGAAAAAGTTAATTTCATAAAAGTTACAGGTTTTTACATATATACATCGTTCAGTTCAATTACACCAGAAAACATTAAGATTCTCCCAAAATCTTATTCTTCGTTCTCACGATGTCGGCCAGGATGGATGGAGGGAGGGGGTGGCGTCCTCCGGGAGCGTGTGTTTCTCTCGAGATTTGACTTCAATCTTTCTATTCGTTTTTTTACGTGCGTGCATTTCAGCAATTCGTCTGAAGTTTTGTGAATATGGGGTTAAAAAATGAAATCTCTTTCACACGACCTCAAAGGGTCAAACCTTGTCAATTTCTCTATTCAGAAACCCAGAACGTCTGAGCCGGTGTTCCACACAATGACATTCCTCCTTATTCTGACATTTCCTATCATTGTTTTAAACAATAAAAATATCTGTCTGTTTTTTTTATCAAACACAATAAATTCGTCCCTTTTTATAGGCCACCTGCCGCTGTACGGGATTCGATCAACGTTTAACGGACAATCTCAGTATATTTACCCAGCGTTACTCAGGGTTTTAGGGGATTTTAACCTCCCCAATGGGGAGCAGTGTCGCTCCTCTAGACGGCCACGTCATATTATTTCAAACTGGTTTTACGTTTATTATTAAATTTAATGAGAGTTTTCATATGGCTTGGAACGAATTAGACGATTTACGCGTAAAATGTCTTTCAGGACATGAAGACTTCAAATATGAAGACGCAAGCAATTAATTTCGTATCTAGAATTTCCACTGCATCGTTAAAAAATAAATTCAACTTGAATATTCTATAAAGAAAAGAAAGCAACACGTTCCGATATTTGTGTAAACATACTATGTATTTTAATCTAACAACGTAACAAAAATATCGCAAAAAGTAATGTAACTAGCAAATCCTATGTCGAAATATGTCGCACGTTCCCGGTTTGTGTACGTTATTGATGAATTTGTAAGGTTTTCTGTAGGCGCCAAAATTCATCGTATAGTCTTATGAAATCGAAGAATTCCGGTAAATATTATTTTGATTCCGTCGGGCTACCGTACCGGTCACTGTTTAATAGATGTGTTCGTGTATAGAAAACGTACGAATGTGTATTTTAAAACTGTGAAATCAATTTTGTTTTCATGCTAATCTTATGCGAAGGCGACCATGTTGGTGCAAGCTGAGTTGTTCGTATTTTTATGACAATATTCTATTCTCAAAACTAAGTGTATGCAATCGTAATATGTATATGATCTGGTTGGTTCAGTTTAAACTGTTATTCCAATAAACAATCAAGAATAAGGAAGCGTTTATGAAATGTATCCGTAACCGTAATATATTAGCAATCGTACATGGAAAGAGAAATAATAAACATACGAAGAAGTTAACCAAAAAATAAAAGGGAGTTGGGAGAGATTTGCATCGAATTTAAAGCCTTACCTACTCTTTTAGTGGGTTTACGTACTTGAGAGAGTACGCCCAAACGGAAAAAATAAGAATAGTCCAACAGGGACAATATGTATAAGTCGTGAACGTAAAAGTTGTGCATAGGAAATGTTTACTTATAATCCTATAATGTCGAAAGTGGTGCAGGAAAAGATGTTTCCATTCACTGTATTATATATATATATATATATATATATATATATATATATATATATATATATATATATATATATATATTTATATATACTAGCAAAAGTACCCGTCGTTGACTGGGTTCAAAAACAGCCTACAGAAAATGGACTCTGATTTATGAAAGTATGATAGGTTATGAAAAGGAAGGGTTGTAAAGAGATAGCTTCGAATTTGGGGGTATCAAAACCAAAGCAAAATATGATGAAAATAAAAATAAAATAGATAAACTCCATAATTTATTATACCATACCTGTTCACACTGAAATACTTATCACAATATTCTGTGGATCTATATTAAAAAAAAAACCTTGTTAAACTTTGTGACATATTTTTATTCTATGAAGGTCAGGTGCGAACGAACGCCCCAATAATTTTATTATACCATATTTCTTCAAACTGAAACATAATTATCAAAGTATACTTACGCAGATAGATATGAAAAGTCTTTATAAAAGTTTGTGCCTATTTCCATTCTATGGAGGCCAGGTGCGAACGCAGGCCCCACAATTTTATTATACCATCCCTATTTAAGTTAAAACATACTTATCAAAGTATTATTATGTACGTCTATATCATAAACACTTGTAAACGTTTTTTTTTAATACTTAATTTTTTTATTTCCATACTTTGTGAACCAGGTGCGTACGCAGACCCCACAATTTTAATGAACCACCGTTCTGCCCGATCAAACATACCCATTCCTGTGTCTCGATACATCTGTCATTATATGTAATCAGTTTTTTAAAATAGTCAACCATATAGGAGCCTATTCGTGACCACACACACACACGCACACACACACATTCAGCTTTATATATATATATATATATATATATATATATATATATATATATATATATATATATATATATAGTGATACCTCGGTTGTCGAACGTTTCGATAATCGAACAATTCGGTGTTCGAACCAAAACTTGGAGATTTTCTTGCCTTGGTAGTCGAACGAAATTTTGTGAATTCGAACCGCCGGCTTCGCTTCGAATGTAAACAAGCAGCGGTGTTCCTTAATGGAACTTTGTATTTCATACTAATCATGATACTTTTGAAGTGTGACGAACCAACTCCACTCTGACAACTTCGTCACGCGAGTCTGAACTTTGCGACGAGAGTTATATTTAGAACAGCGTCATCGCAACCCCTTCGACAGTCTAGATGGTACCTGGGTATATTTTTACATATCAGCGTGTGACCAGAACCACAATTCGATTGGCCGACCCCTTTTTGTATGGGACCACAAAGGATAAAGTCAGTAGATTTCAATACGACGAACGAAGCGGGCGTATCTCGGAACGACAGTAATTAATATATATATACAGTTTTCAAAAGGCGAACAATTAAAAGATACATCTGCCTTAAAAATTGCTAGGTTTATTTATGGTGGCTTTTACATATAAAAAACCCCACCCAATACTATTGCTGATGAAGAGACTTTGGTTAAAAAAAACTATATGTCAGAATTATTGTCCGTGGCTTAATGTCTATCACAATAAAAACATCGTTTCCGAAGCGATCGTACAAATTATTGCCTTTGTTGTTCCTTCTTATGAAACAGATTTTTAATTTTTAATTCTAATTTGAATTTTAAATTATCAATCACATTACTAAATATATATATATATATATATATATATATATATATATATATATATATATATATATATATATATATATATATATATACTCGAATATCACTGCAGACCACAAAAAGTGTACCTAATATATAGTAGTACCCCCGCTGGCGTGGTCCGGTTGTAAAATGCGCTTAATATATTTTAATTCATACAGACCTTGTGTATTTTTTTTTATATGGGGGTCACCACTTATCAAGGCCCGAAAGCCACTCAGGGATAAAGGTTATTGCGTGTACAGTAATCAATGAGATAGTATTGTAGTAATCATTAGTATTGGAGGTGTGATAGAGTATCTTACTTAAGGGGGAGTTTGTTTATGTTGGACTTGAAGACATCCAAGTTGTAGTCAGGTGGGAAACAGGCAAGCGGCAGAGAGTTCCACTGGCGTGCAGTTCTAAGAAAGAAGCTTTGCTCATGGAATCTACGTTTGGATTTAGGCACAGATAGAGAGTGGGGAAAATTATTGACAGTGGTTTCAGCTAGACGTGTGTTTCTCGTGAAAGATTGGCGAGGGGGGCGAGAGATTGGAGCTCAGACGAGCACCTGCCATGGAAATAACGATAAAACAAAGACAGGCTCGCAACGTCTATTCTGTGGGAGAGAGGTTTCAGAGAAGAGAAAAGGGCATCCCCTACTAAGCCACGAAGTCTATTTTGTACTCTGTCAAGGCAGGATAGGCTGTTTTTAGCAGCTCCTGCCCAGATGTGGCAGTAGTACTCCATCCTTGGACGTACTTGGCTTTTATACAGATAGAGAATTGCATCAGTAGTGAGATATCTTCTGGAGCGGTAGAAGGATCCCACCATTTTCCCAGCGTCCCTGGCAACAGACCTGATGTACGTGTTCCATTTCAGATCAGGAGTAAAGGTCAAACCCAGAAGCTTGTCAAAACATGGAGCCTCCCCAAGACGAGAGACATCAATTTCAAGCATATTAT
>NC_136499.1:124893020-124995520 GCF_053919585.1 Euprymna scolopes | reverse complement strand
AACTTACATGTTCACTGGTTAGAGAGGGACGCCGGTTTCTTATGTAAAATGTTCCAAATTCTGAAGAGGCGTTTAGAAACGAGATTATATTGGTTTACAATGGTCATACTCTTTTCTCTTCCCTGCAAACTCTTTCCCACAGAAGAGACGTTGCGAGCCTGTCTCTGCTCTATCGTTATTTTCATGGCAAGTGCTCGACTGAACTTATATCTATGGTCTCCCTTTTCCAAACTTTCACAAATACCACTTGACTAGCTACACCCATTATATACGATTCCCTTCACTCTCTATCTGTATCTAAATCTAAACGCGGATTCCAGAACAAAGCTTCTTTCTGATAACTGCCACCTGCGGAATACTGTTCCACTGGCCTGCTTCCCGATTAAATACAACATGATAGCTTTCAAATCCAATGTAAACAAGTTCTTGTTGAGCCATCACTATAAATAATAAAATTCTACCCAAATTTATACCATTAACGATTACTATACTACCACTCTACATTCATTAACACTTATCCTCGAGTGGCCTATAGGCCTTGATAAGTTGTGACTCCCAAGTAAAAATTAAAAAAAAAAAACCTCTTTCCCAGGGAAGAGACATTGCTGAAATTATGAAAATAGCGATAGTACAGAGACATTGCGAGCCTGTCTCTGTACTATCGCTATTTTCATGGCAGATGCTCGACTAAACTCCGATCCATAGCCCCCTTTGCCAAACTTTCACAAAAAATACTTGACTCTCTACAACCGCTATATACGATCCCCCCACTCTCTATTTGTGCTTAAAACTAAACGCAGATTCCATGAACAAAGCTTTTTCTCAGAACTGCTCGCAGCTGGAACACTGTTCTGATGGTCTGCTTCCCGGTTAAGTACAACATGGTAGCCTTCAAATCCAATGTAAACAGATTCTTGTTGAGTCGTGCCCATAAATAATCAAATTCTACCCAATTTACACGATTAATGATTACTACATTAATAACATACATTCATTAACCTCTATTCTTGAGTGGCCTTCGGGCCTTGATAAGTCGTGATTCCCAAGTAAAAGAAAAGTTGTAACATTAATATACGGGAAGGTACTATTGTATTAGAAACATTAATTAAGATTTTGAAAGCATTGCTAAAACATTGACTAAGCATTTTTTTAAATGTTGTTACTAGGGATTAAACGATTTTAATATTCACTCCCGATTCCAATACAATTACCGATTCTGATTCTTTTGTAAATCACTAAATATTTACCCAGAGAGTTGCTTTTCAGTCAACACAAGTTAACCATGTGCACCTGAATGACGTATGCAATTCATCCAGTGCACTTGCAGATTGCTTGTGGAACCAAAGTATGCAGGAGAAATCGATTATATTGTATCCAAAATGGGAATTGTCGAGGGAAATCTTGCACCAATTCTGACATGGACGCTGGCAATATGTCTGATAAATCCGGCGAGAAAATCGAAGGTGATGAAATTTCGGCGAAAATGTTTGATTTATTTGATTACAACTTATTTTAAAGAAATATTTCACGTTCATTCGTGTTATTTGGGTTATTCGGACTACTATCCTCATCCAGCTATCTTCAGACAATGATTACCTGGAAACGTAGAGAATCAACGCCTCTATCCACTGCGCCACATGGTCGTTGTCTGAAGATAGCGGTTTCAATCCTACCCAAAACAGGCTAGAGGATTAGTTGGCCAAAACGCGGTGAAACAACAACAACTATGGAAGGCAGTAATTACTGGGGATACAGTTATAAGACTCAGCATTCCAATACAGTCGCTGTTAATCACCCGAAGAAGGCCAGAGGTTGCGTTGGCCGAAACGTGGTGAAACAACAAAAACTATAAAGATGAGTCCGCAAAAAATAAATACACAAATTATGAGAAGAGTAGTTCGAATAATTTAAATCATCATCATCATCATCATCAACCACTTTTTCTGTTCGAATTAAGAGGTTTCCTCTCAGTCACATTATTTTGCTTTTTACTCGACAGCTTTAAGACGCAGCCTAGGGAGCAGCGTTTCTCAACCTACAGAGACTGGCTACATATAGTCATCACCATATTGTATTATTCCGATGATTCTATTATTGGCATAGGGTTCTCTGGTGTTTTTCTAGTAAAAAATTCTTTCTACAAAGACAAGAGGTTACGGAGTTCACGTGAAGCCAACATCCTAAGTGAAGGTGATTTTTATGGAACGAACTGGATTCGAACTTGGAGCACTCAGGTCATCAGTTTGTGTCGTTAACCACTTGACCACCGTCACCTTGCGCTACATATAGTGCATTTTGGTGATAGTACGTTTTTGGAAAAGTAACAAGAACCGTATAAAGAATTAATATACATGTAGTTAAATTGACTAATGAAAAAGATGGATAAAAATATGGATGTTATGAACGGATCAACGGCTTGTAAGTGTTAACTCCACAACGGGTGTTTGGGTATGAAACCGAGAAACATGAACTAACGAACAAAATATATTTATTAGGGATGAATAAAAAAAATCGAATTGGGGGGGGTATCGTAATTGGTATCGGGAAAATTGAACATTCAAATCCTTCTTTGTGGAAGGAGGATCCTCCCGGACATTATTTCTTCAGTCGAGCATGAAAAATCTAGTCAAATAAAATATATTCGTGGCAATTACACAGTGAACAGAAATTACGAAGCAATAGGCTAGCTCGAATCAAGTATCGATATGGCACACAAATTATTATTTAGACCAGAACGAGGTACGATCCATCTCAATCCTAGGAAGAGCACCCTTCTAGGGATGAATTCTTCATTCAAGTGTGAAAAGTAAAAAAATCCAAAAGCAAATAAAATATATCCATGCTAATAACACGGTGAAAGGAAATAACGAAAGAATAGGCAAGTCAGAATCAATGTTAGACGGATTGCTATTTCGGTATGACTTTGAAATTTCAACAAGATAACTTCATATACTAGAGGAAATATTTGTCTATTTCAGGACTCCTTAATTTCCTTGACGAAATTCACTTCGAAATATGTTTTCTATTTCAAAATGTCTTTTCCAGAAAGATAAATATCCCACATTCTAAAAGAAAGTTTCAAAAACAAAATGGAAGATGGCGAAATACTTCAAAGAGGAGTCAGTATTAGATTTAAATCTAAACATCTGAAGGGGAAAGAAAATTCTTTATCAAGAATCAGATTACGACTTGGAAAAAAAAAAAAGAAAGCCAAAAATACCACAAGATTTTTTTTGGGATTGACGAAATTCATAACAATAGACTTTTTTTTTATTGTTTCACAAAGTTTATTTTTCTTTTCTCCTCCTTTCATCTTCCTCCGAATTTGTTTATTTCTTCAAGTAAAATATATTTGTGTTAACCTTGTGACAAGAAATACTGTTGGGGGAGCGTGATCGATCTAATAGATACCCTCACAGAATGTGGAATCGCCAATGATGAGTTCAAATTCAATCAGATAAATATAATAAACTAGCAGGACCCGTTAACCGGCGTTGCCCAGCGGTAGCATATACCCCCTTCCCTGACGTAACAATTTCAAATACAGCTGTTATTTTTGTTGTTGGCCAAATAATAAATTACTGTACTGCCAAAATAGTCTAATCAGTTGTTTTATTTTTTAATAAATGTAATAATAATATGTACCCCCAAAGTTCGCCCCCCTGTATGCAACACTATGTAAGTGTAATTTAATATTATCATCCTAACTTTTCTACCATTTAAAAGAAGAAACTTTAAATAAAGTGCTAATAATTTTTATAAATTTTTACAGCATACAAAAATAATGTAAATGCGAAACAAAAATCGTTCCTATGTAGTGATGTTTTTGAAGCCGTAGACATACCCATGTTTAAGAAATTTAGAAAAAATACATGTATCCTCTAAATTGGTTATGTATTTTTGGTACCGCGCTATTTGTAAATAGTGTTTTCTGGCTAAATTCAAGTTTCACGCTAATTTTTTAGCCAGACATATATGTAACATACATATAATTTGATGTCGTCACCACTTTTTTCTACAAGTAGTACAACATTTTTTTTCGAACGGAAGGTATTTGTAAAGAAACACAGCTATTTTCTACCAAAGTATAAATATATAATGACATGTCAGCACTCCAAAAAGTACCCCACGCGCCAAATGTCATAAAAACAACTTTCTAAAGAAAAAAAAGAACAATGTTGTCACGTTTTTATCTAGCGAAAAAACTATAAAATATATATGAAATTTTTTCAATCTAACAACGGAGCTGAAGTAGATGTTTTCGAATATAAAGTAAAAAAAAATTAAAAACATATAAAGTAAAAACATGTGTATTATTGTAAAAAATCCAAACTATGTAACGGGAATGAAGTTGTTTTATTTTATTAAAGGAAACTTCATCCCCGTTCCATAAAAAAATGTATTAATGTATTTTAAATAGTTCAAGACAGACGGCTCAACACGCATGAGTGTTCACTGAATGAGATGTTTTCAGAAACTTAAATAAGAAAACACTGGTCAAACAATGAAACTAGAAAGAAACGAAAAATGATTGTGGAGTAAGTTATAACGCCTGATTGTACCCAAATAATATTGTAAAAAGGCTTATTTCTATGTCTGTATCTCTCTATCTCTAACTTTCCGTCCCTCCGACTGAGTATAAGCAGAAGTATTTTCGCGTAGGTGGTCATAAAGTATCGTCAATAATTTATGTTTTGTGACTGTAATATTTTCACAAAATATAGTAAAAGCTCATGGTTTCTAAGCGGAATAATACCGTCAATAATAAATAAAACGTAAGACTTGTGTACTGAATGAAAATGGCGGCGTGTTTTATAGTTATTATAGTTAGTTTATATATAGTTATGACAACTGTTCGTTTATTTGACGGAATAACCGAATGCTGGAATTGTAGAATGAATACTTCTCATCCACTTAGCTGCGCTGGATATTTTAAAGGGAGAAATCATTATTTGTGTAGGATGTAAGGGTGAAGAATATGCGTATGTGTTGGAAATGTATAGTCAGTTAATGACGGTTAACACCAAGAAGAAGAAGAAGAAGAAGAAGAAGAAGAAGAAGAAGAAGAAGAAGAAGAAGAAGAAGAAGAAGCAAAAAGTATACGCGGTGTAGAATGAGGTTTAAGAGTAGACGGTAAAGTGAGCGTGAAATTTTAGCTACTTCCTTGAGGACGATGACGGTCATGGCGCTCCTCGGACTAAATGTAATTTTTTTAATATAACGAAATAATGTGTATGTAATTGCGGTCTATAGTTGGATGACGTAATGGCTAATGACGTAAACATAGTAATTTTTATGTGCCATTTGTTGCTGTCAACCTAAAGTAGTTTCGTCCAGAGGGGAAAATTGCGTCTCTTTTATTATTACAATATTAAGAGAAGGATGTAGGAAAACCTCGTCGAACAGTTGGAAACGTTTCTTTTTAGTTTTCTCCCTGAAGAAGAGATACCACTCTTGAAAATTAGGACATCAACACCTATCATCTTATAGGACATCTTATGTGGGTAAATAAACGTAATATAATTGAATATTATTGAAAATTTATTCTAATATTGTCATTATGTTTTTATATACTAACTCGTGGCCATGGTATTTCCTACGAATGCATTGATATAGCCTTCAAACATAACTCCTTTAATAAATTAAGTTATAAATTTTATCACCATTCTGTGAACCACTTAAGCATGTTTATTCCACATCTAGAAAAAATCCTCACAGTATCTTCTAGATGTGCAATCGTTTGTAACAGAGCGCAGACGCGCATACAACAATGCATACGAAATGCGAAATGATGTCACCACAAGAAAAAGACTATAAAAAGAACGTGTGGTGCACAGACAGACGTTGACGTTCGAGAGGACAGGCGTCAGAGACGACGAGCACGTTCGGAATCACGTTTTATTCGGGAAAGTACCCGGAAATAAATGTCTTTGTTACAAAGAAGAGTTGAGTTATTCTTCTGTTTCTTGCGACGTACTCTGCTAGAACGTGTTGGGTCCCGTGTATAAACGTGCGTAAGGTTACACGCCGATAACGAGTTCAAATCCAATCAGATAAATTTAATAAAGCACATTTCAGCATCTTCTGTTAACGAGTTCAATATTTGAGTTTAACAAATGCTTTCATAAGTTTAGAATATATGGGCAAAGGTAATTTAGCATACAGAGAAAAGGATGTACAAAAAGTCACTGAATCTTTATTTTTAATATCTTTCTGTAATTTTAACACAACCTAAATAAGACCTGGAGAATATTATTTTAAAAAGATGCAAAATTCAGACAATGTTGAATGTGGGTGTGACTCCTTTATTTTGTCAGGATGACCTCTTCACTCTGGTGGCATTCTGGTTGGGGTTTTCTTTCTTCGTCCTTCGGACCGCTTCGTTCTTTGATGGAGGCATTCATGGCAGACTAAACACACACACACACACACACACACACACACACACACACACACACACACACACAATCGTAATATTTATGAAACATAATTAACTATTTATTTTACATTATGTATACGCTATATATTACAAAAACAATTTACATTTACATATCCTACAATTATTAAACTAACTACGTTTAACTAGTGTTGAGGGGGAAGGGGCGCCCTATCGTTTACGGAGACAGAAACACGCGTGCTCACCCCATGCTGTCCGGACGAAAAGAGAAAGGGAATTCTAGGATTTTACTTCTGTGTATTTCTACGCCCACGGCCAAATCACCACCTGAAGAGTGTGTTAGCAACCGTGGAACTGAGAATGAGTGCCACATGTGAATGACTATATATATATATATATATATATATATATATATATATATATATATATATATATATATATATATATATATACTCCTATAAATTCGTTTTTTTTTATGTGTATTGATATTCACATTAAAAACCCTCTTTTCTATTTAAAAAGAAAATACAATTTTCTATTATATGGGTTGTGGAATTACATTCCCTAGGAAAATATCTAGCTTATTTTCATATTCTTTTAAACATTCATTTTAATTAATTCCTTATTAGTTTTTTTTTTTTCGGTTTTCTTATGGAATGATCATCTTTACGTGTAATTATATTCATGCAGATATTCTACATGATTTATACTTGCATAATATTTGCGTAAAAAGTTTACAGTAAACACAAAATTGTTTCCATATATATTTAGGCATAAGTATATATTTTTGTTTAATCTATAAAAGTGAACGTGTCTACGTATCTGTGTCTGTGTGTGTACATTTCCCTACACAATAACTCTGTCAATTTTCAGTCTACAGACTCGAAGTTTGATATACAGGGTATTGAGATTTGGGAAAATTTTTGTAATTAGTTGTCGGCCAGAAATCTGGCTGTTAGGGGGCCAAACTTCAAATATTTGACCTTTGAGAACTCTACCAAACTCCTCCGCCAATTTTGGGTCAAAACACTTGAAATTTTAGATATAAGTTCGTTGGACATGGATTTAACTTACTAACTTGATTTGAACCCAAAACAATAAAAGTTAAGGGTCATAATAGGAGTCAAAGTTAAAAAATTGACTTTTTTTCTCAAAATACACTTGCAAACACCCGGGCAATGCCGGGCTGAAATACTGGTATATATACATATATATATATATATATATATATATATATATATATATATATATATGTGTGTGTGTGTGTGTGTGTGTGTGTGTGTGTGTGTGTGTGCAGAGAGAGAGAGAGAGAGTGTGTGTGAGAGAGAGAGAGAGTGGTGAGAGAGAAAAAGAGGAGAAAGAATGGATAGAAAAGTGGACATTATTTCTTTGATCAAAGATGAAGGGAAAAGACGCCGCATGTTACCTGCGAACCGCTGTTTTCCATCTTCTACCCTATCTATTTACATAAAAATAAGATAAATTACCGACTCTATCAAGTGTTTAAGCGTAAAATATCGGTCGATCTATGTGGGTACTGAAGTGCTGGGGTTAGACGAGGTCGAATTGATGAAGGTATTTTCAGATTTGAATTGGCATTGATCAGAAACCGACAGATATTTGTTGATGGCGAAGGGCAAAGGTCATATTTTTTTGCCAGTAAAATATCTTGGCATCGACGCCATGACTATCATTCCACCCGTTTCTTGCTGGAAGCCAACCATAAAATGTCGCATATTTCTAATTCGATTGTTATTTATATTTTCTTTCTCTTCTTTTCATTTTCCTTTTCTTTTCTTCTTTTTTTTTCTTTTTTTTTAATTGAAGATTTATTAATATGCCATGCCCTTTTCTTCTGCGAAAGTTAGTGTAACGTTTAACGCTTTTATCTTGTGAGAAAGAAAAAAAAAACAAAAAAAACGTGATGCCCTTTTCTCTTCCCTGCAACCTCTTTCCCACAGAAGAGACGTTGCGAGCCTCTCTGCTCTATTGCTATTTTCATGACGCGCTCGACTGAACTCTAATCTCTGCCCCCCCCACTATACCAGGTTTTCACCAACCGTTATATACGATTTCCCCTACTCTCTATCTGTGCCTAAAGCTAAACTTGGATTCTATGAACAAAGCTTCTTTCTCAGAACTAATGATATATATGCTTATTCAATTATATTTCACCTTTATTTATACCAATCCTTCAATTTATATAGCTCGATTTAACTACAAAGCATCTATGATATAAATCCCACCTGTCTGTTTAAATGTATGTATGTATGTATGTATGTATGTATGTATGTATGTACGGCATAATCATGTTGACCCGCCGGTTCTCGTCTGATCACTGAAGTTAAGCAATGTTGAGATGGGTGACCATTTGGGAATTCTAGGCGCTGTATGTGCTTTCCGTTTATCTCGGCATTGTTTCCAGTCGTCCTGAACCTCCACTTGCCACTGTTATTCAGCAATGTCGACTCAGGAGAGGTGTGGTTGGTGACTGCGCAACTCTTGCCACAAAAATTTCACGCGCAGTTATCCTTACAGTGGGTATCCATAGTCTGTTAAGACGTAAAGAAGCCTATGTATCTATGTATGTATGTATGTATGTATGTATGTATGTATGTATGTATGTATGTATGTATGTATGTCTGCCAAAAACTTTCGATGAAATCGGTATCGTTTGGAAGCTCGATCCTTCGGACGACAAATATCGAAACATTGGCTAAAAACATTAATTCCTTCACCCTCAACTGGGCACTTTTTTTTACAGAGAGGGGTCGCTTTTTCGCCAATATTTTCGAAAGTCATCGCCTCTTTTCGATTGACTAGCCTTAATTTAAACTTTCGCTACTTCCGGTTTGGCGATAGACGCAACAGCAAAGACGTCACTTCTTTTTTCAAGTTCTTATCTTCCTTCGTGGTATGAGTTCAAGCCTGCCTGCCTATTACCACTTTTTTTTCTGTTCAATACACACCTCTAAACACCCGGGCGACGCCGGGCACCCAGGCTAGTATACAAATAAAAGACAAAATGTCTATATTTAAATATGTTCTCTATCTTATCATTTAACATGCTGAAAGAAATAAACGGTAAGATGGACAGCATCTTGAAATTTGGAATATAGACTCTCTCTCTCTCTCTCTCTCTCTCTCTCTCTATATATATATATATATATATATATATATATATATATATATATATATAAAAGTGAACGTGTCTTTTTTTTTTTTTTGCTCAGCATACACCTCCAAACACCCGGGCAATGCCGGGCACTCATTGCTATAAAAGTGAACGTGTCTGTGTATCTGTGTATCTGTGTACATTTCCCTACGCAATAACTCTGCCAATTTTTAGTCTACAGACTCGAAATTTGATATACAGGGTACTAAGATTTGGGAAAATCGATGTGATTGATTTTTGGCCAGAAATTTGGCGATTAAGGGGTCAAAGTTTAACGATTTGACCTTTGAGAACTCTACCAAACTCCTCCGACAATTTTGGGTCTACGCACTTGAAATTTTAGATATAGGTTCCTTGGAAACGGATCTAACTTAATAACTTGATTTGAGCACAAAACAATTAATTTTAAGGGGTCATAATAGGGGTCAAAGTTAAAAAAAATTGACCTCTGCGGTCTCTTCCAAATTACTCAGACAATTTATGGTCTAAATATTTGAAATTTTGCATAAAGGGTATTCAGAGATAGGGCAAGCTTTTTCATCAGTTTGGGTCGAAAATTTTTAGTTACCAATATATAAATGTCTGTATGTATGTCTGTTTGCATGTCTGCCTTAAACTTTCAATAGAGGCGACGGATTTTACTAAGATCAGTACCGTTTTAAAGTTCGATATTTCATACGACAAATATCGAAAAATTGGCTAAAAATATTAATATCTTCCCCTTCAACTAGGCACTTTTCTACAGGGGGGGGGGTTACGTTTTTCGCCGATATTTTTTAAAGTTATCCTCTCCTTTAGATTGTCTAGCCTTAATTTAAAAAAATGTCGCTTCCGGTTTGGCGGTGGTCGTAACAGCATAAACGTTAGGTTTCATCTCGTTCTTTTCCTCCTTTGCGGTACGGGTTCAAGCCTGCCTTCCTACTACCACTTTTTTTCTTTTTTTGCTCAACATCCCAACACCCGGCAACGCCGGGCGCCCATACTAGTGTATATATATATATATACATATATAAAAGTGAACGTGTCTGTGTGTCTGTGTACATTTTCCTTCGTAATAACTCTGTTAATTTTCAGTCTACAGACTCGAAATTTGATATACAGTATACTGAGATTTGGGGAAATCTATGTCATCGGTTTTCGGCCAGAAATTTGGCTGATAAAGGGGTCAAAGTTTAACGATTTGACGTTTGAGAACTCTACCAAACCCCTCCGACAATTTTGGGTATAAACAGTTGAAATTTTAGATATAGGTTCCTTGGACATGGATCAAACTTAATAAATCGATTTGAGCCCAAAACAATAAATATTAAGAGGTCATAATAGGGGTCAGATTTAAAATAATTGACCTTTTTTTTGTTTTTGTTTTTTTTAGCTCACCATACACCGCCAAACACCCGGGCAACGCCGGGCTGAAATGCTAGTATATATATATATATATATATATATATATATATATATATATATATATATGTGTGTGTGTGTGTGTGTGTGTGTGTGTGTGTGTGTGTGTGTGTGTGAGTGTAAGTTCGTTTATAGGTGTCGAAGTTCGGTAATACAATACGTTAAAAAGCAAATGACTCACACTGACTCAAGCATCGATAAAGACACATCCTATCAGTGATGCATGCGACACAAATCGATAAAATCCCTTTTGCTCACCTGGTCAAATATTAAAATTGATAACAGGTGAGTCATCAGGCTCATTTCGTAAAGCTGTTGCTATTTTTGTTTTCGATAAACAAATAGGTCATACTTGTTAAAACCTTTCATCCCGAGTTCGACCCTGAAGCAAACCCTAACCCTCACTACTAAAAATTTTTTTTTTAATTATTTGACTACGTTATTTATTTTTTTATCATGTAATTATCTCTTATCAAGGCCCGAAGGTTACTCAAGGATAAGGGTTAACTTTTCACATTATCGTCTGCTTATCAAAAACAAATGTATGAACGTAATCACTAGGGCTTTTTTTTCTTTGTTGTGACTCACAAGTGTGTATCCGTTGATATCTTGTCTGCTTTTATATAGAGTGATTTGGTTCTCGGTTGATTAACTGTGTCTAAGTGTGTCGAATATATACTCAAGAGTCAACACCATGATTAGAATATTCTCTTGTCATAGCCCTACTAATCACTTAAATATTTCGAACATTTCTCACTGAACTTTCATCCATAATCATTATTTTTTGCCGTCAAGATACTTTATAGAAAGACATTGGGTACTTCCGGGAAAGACTACGCGAAGGTTGTCAAGTGAAAATAATTTTTTGTGGAACGAACTGGATTCGGACTTGGGACACGCAGGTAGTCAGTCCATATCGCTAACAACTTGACCACCGTCATCTCCCATAACGAAAACAAATGAACATTGATTCTTATTAACAACTTTCAATCAAAAAAAAAAAAAAAAAAAAAATTCTCAGTTAACGATTTCCACCTTGTTCTACAAAAACTCTAAAAATATTAACAGGTTTATGAAAACCTCCATTTTAAACGCATATATAAAATATCTCTTTTGTGCATTTATGCTTTTTGTTTATCACATAACATATCACTCTCACTCATTAGGGTATTAGCTAAACACATTTTTCGATAAAATGTCTCCCTAAAATCGGATCTTTCTAAAACCTTACTTTTCTAAAATGTAGCTACTGCTTATCAAGGCCCAAAGGCCACTCAAGGATAAGGGTCAGTGGGTACTGTGATGATCGGTGATAGTGGAAATTCGTTAAGTTTGTTTATTTTAGAAGACAATTTAGCAAGAATTTGTTTACATTGGACTTGAAACCGACCATGTTATAGTCGGCTGGACAGCAGACTTTTATTCTCAACCAAATAAATAAATAAATGAATGAATAAATAAATAGATAACATTTTCCAGTAGACGTAAGATTTTTCGGGATGAATTATTTCTTAAAAAATATATTTAGACCTAAATTGCATTGTGCCTGGCAAATCAATTAGACTTAATTTATTTTGTTTTCATAAGTAACAAATATATCTACGTCAGTGTTGGAACATTCGAGGTGTGTTGTTTTCACGAAGTTGGCGGTTTAAAAAGTAATGTGATTCAGTTAGTGTAGAGTTCAGAAATCGGCAATCTACAACCCGTGGGCCAAATCCGGCCCTCGAGTGAATTTTGTTTGGCCCGCCACCTTACTCTGATCTTGATATAAAACGGTGGGTCCATTCAGTTTTGACAGACTATGGATATTCACCGAAGAGTGGATGCGCGTAAAATTTTTTGTGGCAAGAGTTGCACAATCTCCAACCATACTTCTCATTTGGTTTAATTCCAGTTGCAAGTATATAAGTTCAGGACGACTGGAAACAATGCCGAGATAACTGGAGAGCACATACAGCACCTAGTATTCCCAAATGGTCACCCATCTGATATTAGCCAGGCTCATCGTTGTTTAACTTGGGTAACCACGGTATACATATAAACAAAACAAACCACACTGACAGCGACTGATTATATTGTGTCAAAATTCAAATTCTTATTTAATATAATCATCTTATATTTAATACTTGTTTTCTTCAAACGTACAATAAATTAATTTATATATTTAATAAAATCGTTGTCCTCCATGACAATGTAGCTAAACTTTTGACCCTTCTCCTATAACCAGCATAGCTTTTTTGGCCCTTAAGCTTTATAAGGTTGTCGACTCTAAGTAAACGATATTTGGAATACAATAGACGTGAAACGTACCTATGGAACATCGAACGGCAAAATTATTAATATGTGGCATGGTCCTTGACTTTGGTGAGGTCATTTTTGAACGACCATAGAATGTTTGGGCATTGCCAAGAACCACACCTACAATCTGTATATTGATACGATAACGTGTGTCTTATTTTCTGTGTCACACTTACATCAGGGTAGTTTAATTGTTATGTACTTACATTTCTTGTAATAAATAATTTTACTAAGAATTCCTTATAATTTTGGTTAAAAGTTAATGTAAATAGGGACATAAAGGATGTTTTATCAAAAGAACAAAACGAAGGATATATACAGGCATGCGTATAAACATGAAAATGAATGCAACGTTGAAAGAACAAGAGGGTCACCAGTTAGTAAGTGCAAATTAAAAACATGAACATGATTGTGTAAATGAAGGATTGAGAAAAACATTTTTATTTCTACGATTTAATAATAATTCAAAATTTATTTTTAATAAGTAAATTTAATAGCAAAACATTTTTATGTCTACAATTTTATAATAATTCAATTTTTATTTTTAATAAGTAAATTTAATAACAAAACATGTTTATGCCTACAATTTTATAATAATTCAACATTTATTTTTAATAAGTAAATTTAATAACAAAACATTTTTATGTCTACAATTTTATAATAATTCAAAATTTATTTTTAATAAATAAATTTAATAATAAACATTTTTATATCTACAATTTTATAATAATTCAATTTTTACTTTTAATAAGTAAATTTAATAATAAAACATTTTTATGCCTACAATTTTATAATAATTCAATTTTTATTCTTAATAAGTAAATTTAATAACAAAACATTTTTATGTCTACAATTTTATAATAATTCAATTTTTTTATAAGTAAATTTAATAACAAAACATTTTTATGTCTACAATTTTATAATAATTCAATTTTTATTTTTTATGAGTAAATTTAATAACAAAACATTTTTATTTCTACAATTTTATAATAATTCAATTTTTATTTTTAATAAGTAAATTTAATAACAAAACATTTTTATGTCTACAATTTTATAATAATTCAAAATTTATTTTTAATAAATAAATTTAATAATAAACATTTTTATATCTACAATTTTATAATAATTCAATTTTTACTTTTAATAAGTAAATTTAATAATAAAACATTTTTATGCCTACAATTTTATAATAATTCAATTTTTATTCTTAATAAGTAAATTTAATAACAAAACATTTTTATGTCTACAATTTTATAATAATTCAATTTTTTTTATAAGTAAATTTAATAACAAAACATTTTTATGTCTACAATTTTATAATAATTCAATTTTTATTTTTTATGAGTAAATTTAATAACAAAACATTTTTATGTCTACAATTTTATAATAATTCAATTTTTATTTTTTATAAGTAAATTTAATAACAAAACATTTTTATGTCTACAATTTTATAATAATTCAATTTTTATTTTTAATAAGTAACCGTTTTGAACAATTTTATTTTCAACAAGGAGGTGTTTTATCTCTATCTCTACTATTATATAAAAGTGTGTATGAGTTCTTTCCTCATAGGTTCCGAAACGGCTGAGCATATTTTTTGCAAATTTCACACAAAGCTAATTTATATGTCTGGCAGTGTTCTTAGATATGTTTTATACAGAATTTTATCCGACAAGTATCGAGAATCGAAAAATCTGATCCTAAAAACAGTTTTTTTCTTATAG
Source organism: Euprymna scolopes (assembly GCF_053919585.1). Classification (NCBI taxonomy): domain Eukaryota; kingdom Metazoa; phylum Mollusca; class Cephalopoda; order Sepiida; family Sepiolidae; genus Euprymna; species Euprymna scolopes. The sequence goes on along the minus strand of NC_136499.1, from coordinate 124,980,522 downwards.
ATAAAAAAGAATTTTTACAAGGGAAGTTTTATATGTTACACTGGCAAGGGAGATAATAAAATCTAGCAAAGTATTTCTTCTTTAAAACCCCATAGAATTATTGACATTTGGAGGTATAGCTCAGTGGCAGAGCATTCGGCAACGGATCAAATGATCCTCTGTTCAAGCCCCGATGTACCTCGCCATTTTATATTATTTTTTCTCATTAATAAGTTCAATTTACGATGAAAGAAGAGGTACCATTTAAATTCGTTGCATTTTTTTTGCATATTTTAAAAGTAAATATTAATCAGAAATTACTTTTCCAGAGAATTCATCGTCAAGTCCAAATATCAGCTGACGTGATACTGTAAACAAACACAGACGGAATTTGATGAATGACATTATTATTATTATTATTTTATTAAAAATTTATTTTTTTATTTTTTTTGCGAATTAGTCCATCGGGCAAATTATTCCTTTTAATATATAATATTCAATAGAGAATTGATTCTATAATAATACATATGTTATTTGCATAAATTAGAATATCATGTTTAAGCGTATTTTACGACCGGACAACGCCGGGCGACCAGCTAGTTTACAATAAATAAGTGTTTTATGCAAATTCGTGCATTGTGAAGAAAGTTGGGTTAGTAGTCACAAACTTCGAAATATGTTCATATTGTAAATAATACGGTATAATCACCGAAGTTAAGCAATGATGAGCCAGGCTAATATTAGATGAGTGACCATTTGGGAATACTAGGAGCTGTATAGTGTGACGGGACAGTACTATTGTTAAAAGAAAATTAGGCACCTCCTCCCCACTGCTCGTCTGTGGGACACCCCTAGGCAAAGTCTAACCCTAACGTCAGCTCCCCCCTCCCCCCGATCATGGCAACGTGAGGTCATAGAAAGCAGGTGACCGATGTAATACGGAAGCAATCAGGAATGATTCTGTTCATTAATTTATTTATTGCGGACTATTATCCTCATCTTTCTTAGTGGTTGTTTCATGACGTTATCACCTGACGAAGGCCAGAGGAGTAGTTGGCTGAAACGTCGTGAAACAATTAGGAAAGATGAGAATAATAGTCCGCAATAAATAAATTAATAAATAATACTCATCTCAATAATGAATTCCAATTAAATAGTATATATATATATATATATATATATATATATATATATATATATATATATATATATATATATATACCATTCGGTACGCACACAACCATGGAAGATCAGATAATAAATAAACGTAGATTTATAAGAACAAAAAATCCAACCTTGATCGCCCTTCGGAGCCCGTGGCGCAGTGGATAGAGACGTCGAATTTCTACGGTTCCAGGTGAGAATTGTCTGAAGATAGCGGTTTCAATCCTACCCAAACCCGGGCAGAGGCTTACTTGGTGAAAACGTGGTGAGACAACAACTATGGATGGCAGTTAGGAGATTCGGAGTCCCTATCCCGTCGCGGTTACCACTTGACGAAGGCCAGAGGAATAGTTGGCCGAAACGTCGTGAAACAAACAAGAAATATGAGGATAATAGTCCGCAATAAATATAAATTAATAAATAATATTCATCTCAATAATGAATTCCAATTAAATAATAAATTCTATTCATGTTGATTATTGTACCTAAAGGTACAATAATCAAGACAGAAAGAAACTGCAACCTACTGTCTGTACAACTGCAAAAAAATAAAAAAAGCAGTGACGATGCGTCAAACACTTTTGAAAAAAAAACAACGTGAATAGAGTTGTAAATGATGAGCAACAATGAATTCATGAAAAAAAACAACGTGAATGGAGTTGTAAATGATGAGCAACAATGAATTCATGAAACAAAACAACGTGAATGGAGTTGTAAATGATGAGCAACAATGAATTCATGAAAAAAAAAACAACGTGAATGAATTGTAAATGATGAGCAACAATGAATTCATGAAAAAAACCCAACGTGAATGGAGTTGTAAATGATGAGCAACAATGAATTCATGAAACAAAACAACGTGAATGGAGTTGTAAATGATGAGCAACAATGAATTCATGTAAAAAAACAACGTGAATGGAGTTGTAAATGATGAGCAACAATGAATTCATGTAAAAAAAACAACGTGAATGGAGTTGTAAATGATGAGCAACAATGAATTCATGAAACAAAACAACGTGAATGGAGTTGTAAATGATGAGCAACAATGAATTCATGTAAAAAAAACAACGTGAATGGAGTTGTAAATGATGAGCAACAATGAATTCATGTAAAAAAAACAACGTGAATGGAGTTGTAAATGATGAGCAACAATGAATTCATGAAAAAAACCCAACGTGAATGGAGTTGTAAATGATGAGCAACAATGAATTCATGAAAAAAAAAACAACGTGAATGGAGTTGTAAATGATGAGCAACAATGAATTCATGAAAAAAAAAACAACGTGAATGGAGTTGTAAATGATGAGCAACAATGAATTCATGAAAAAAAAACAACGTGAATGGAATTGTAAATGATGAGCAACAATGAATTCATGAAAAAAAAACAACGTGAATGGAGTTGTAAATGATGAGCAACAATGAATTCATGAAAAAAAAAACAACGTGAATGGAGTTGTAAATGATGAGCAACAATGAATTCATGAATGCCTCGAGGGTGAGTGATAGATGGAGAGGCATAGCCATCAATGCCTGAAACAAGCAATCTGGTAGCGTGGCCTTGAGTATGTGTGTTGATTTACCTTGTTTTTGTACATGTGGGATGAAGGCTACTTGCATGCGAATCAGTGAAGTGTTCCTGTGCGACTTGCCTCTTCCGACCAAAATGTATTGGGCGTACATTCTTGGAGTTCTGTTTAAGGTGTGGCCGGCTTCAGAATTCTCTCTCTAGTTTTTTAATGTTTGTTTTACAGGGTTATCTAAGTTCGCATCGGCTTATTACTTTCATATATATGTGTTACTTTTGGGAATTTGAAACGATTTACATTGATTGAAAATACTATGAGTTAACACGTTTCTGTGAAAACTTATTTGCTTTTGGGAGTGGCCAGAGAAACAAAGAGTGTAAGCAATTAGAGTCATTTGCTTTTTAGCAAATGCAATTTGCGATTCAGTCACTACACCATCATCAACGGATCTCGTTTCTTAAACTAGGGAGAAGAGTGATAACGTACGAACATGATATTTTCTTTAACATTTATTTATATTTTTTACAAGGGAGTCACCCATGCCATTCAAGGATAAGGTAAAAATGACACAACAGCGAACAGAACAGCGTTTGTTGCATTCATCATCCATCCGGCGCAGCCGCAGCCGAGATTAAAACTCACTACACGAGTTTGTAGTGTACCTATTTACAATGCCTCCACACGGGACAGAGTTAGACACCAGGGTCGTTTTTTAACGTGGAGAAAATGTACAAAAATAAAAATTGTCTCAGTCGTGAAGGATTTCTCCTCTACTGAAAAAAAGGAGAAATGGAAGTGCCGCATCTGAAGAACAGAAACTGGGAGAACAGATACTACACCTTAAGGTATTTATTTGCTCCCACACTGAGCAAATTAGGCACAAGGCTGATTTTTAATGTGAGGAGTGAAGGAGAAGTAGGGACCTACTCCCCGGGGAGTAGGGGAGCTGGATAGTAACAATTGGTATAAAGGGTTGCCCCTACATTGACCAAGGTCTTATATATGGGGTTGCCTCCACATATGGTCTTTGCTTGCAGTATCTGCCGGAACAGATGGTATTTATTTGCTCCCCCACTGAGCAAATTAGGCACAAGGCCGATTTTTAATGTGAGGAGTGAAGAGGAAATGGGGACCAACTCCCCGGGGAGTAGGGGAGTTGGATAATGACAATTGGTATGAAGGGTTGCCCCTACATTGACCAAGGTCTTATATGTGAGGTTGCCCACACATATGGTCTTTGCTTGCAGTATCTGCCGGAACAGATGGTATTTATTTGCTCCCCCACCGAGCAAATTAGGCACAAGGCCGATTTTTAATGTGAGGAGTGAAGGGAGGGGGAAGGGAAAAAGGGGACCAGCTCCCGAGAGGTGGGAAATGGGAGTTGGTTAAAGGTCAGGCATGTGGGGTTGCCCCCACATCTGGTCTTTGCTTGTAGTATCTGCCGGAACAGATGGTATTTATTTGCTCCCCCACCGAGCAAATTAGGCACAAGGCCGATTTTTAATGTGAGGAGTGAAGGGAGGGGGAAGGGAAAAAGGGGACCAGCTCCCGAGAGGTGGGAAATGGGAGCTGGTTAATGGTCAGGCATGTGGGGTTTCCCCCATATCTGGTCTTTGCTAGTCATAGCTAGTCATAGCTTGCAGTATCTGCCGGAACAGATGGTGTTTATTTCCTCCCCCACCGAGCAAATTAGGCACAAGGCCGATTTTTAATGTGAGGAGTGAAGGGAGGGGGGAAGGGAAAAAGGGGACCAGCTCCCGAGAGGTGGGAAATGGGAGCTGGTTAATGGTCAGGTATGTGGGGTTGCCCCCACATCTGGTCTTTGCTAGTCATAGCTAGTCCTAGCTAGTCATAGCTTGCAGTATCTGCCGGAACAGATACTACACTTTGATCTTGGCCAAAAGGCACGAGTTTTTAATGTAATTCAAATCTTGTCGGTAGCTGAATACTTGATGCTTCGCCAGGACTATCAAGGGTATCGTGACGCCATCACTAAATGGGTTGCCAACCACGGGTTAAGAGAGTCGCATTGACTCTCGAGAGAAGGATCGTTCCTGGTGGAAATTATATAAAATTTTATTATTCATTTAGTGTTGATTCGAATCACTTTGCGATTAACATGTTCTGTAAGTCATTCTGTTATTCTGAAGCATGACTGAACGTATTCGTTGTAGACAGAATTATCTATTGAACATGCGAATACAAGCAGAAGTATAATGAATCGCGGGGTTGGCTATTATTTCTGTTCTTATTCTCTTGTAATGTGTTATAAGTAGTTGAAAAATGTATAGGAAATAATAACAGTCAAGTGAAAGTAAGTATACCTATTAATATTGCAACCCGGTTAAGTGAGTGTTGTGAGAGGACTTAATGTATAGAGCGCGAAACTGTTTGCTACACTTTATATTAGATTACGTTATTGCGAAAGGCATTTTGTTCGGATTAAATAATTTTTTTTAACGCGGATGAAATATATGCACAGTTCTGTGGAACACCAACAAGTTGTGGAGGACAGGATATCCTGTTTATATCATTGGGATCCTATCCTCCATGTGGTTAATGAATGGTAGAGTGATTGAGAAGCAAAGGTTGCGTAGTAAAGAGACGAAACATCCCGATATATGATAGTGAAAGAATGTAGATTCATTTACACAAATATGTGAGGAAATAAATGTGGAGATAGTAAGAATAAGAGTTCATTGGTAAGAAGAAAGGGTTAAGTAACGTTACTTACGTTTAGTATCTGATGATAGGCTGACGGGTTAATCAGGAGAGCTGGTTGGCTGGCCATGCCAACCAGGAGTGCGATATCGTCACATCTTAATGTATAGAGTTCAGCGAAAAGAGATAGACATATACAGAACAGGAAGTGACGTGTCTGTGTCACTCTCTAGTTACCAGAGTTAAAGGGCGATAATCGAGTTAGCCTGGGAATTTCAATTCCCACAAAGTTCTCTAAACATTCAGTGGGAAAGATTTGTCGAAGTGTTCAATTAGTTTGCTATTGAAACTGTTTTGACAGGGGGAAAAATTTAGATTTTTTTTTTTAATTAATATAGTCGATAAAATAAATACATTTGCAATGGAAATACTTGTAGTCTCTTTCTTCATGTATAAACGTATTACAACTATATGCCCAAGAAAAAGCGCCACGAAAACCGAGTCACATTGCTTACCGTAAATAGAAGCGAGTCTTTGGCCTTTTGGGTAGAAGCAAAGTATATTTATTTATTTCCAATAGAATTTTTTAATCGGTTTACAAATGTTGAATAGGACTGCTCCTTGGGTGAATGTGGTATTATGGTGATTAATGATTAGAGCTGATCATCATCCTATCGTATGAATTCGGAGACTCTATTATTGGCATTGGTTACCGCGATATTTTTCTAGTTAGAAATTATTTCTAGAAAGATACCAGGTTACTTGCGTGAAGGTTGCCAACATTGCAAGTGAAAGTGAGTGATTTTTTGTGGCACGAACTGGATTCGAATTTGGGACACCAAGATCTTCAGTCCGTGTCAGCGTCACCTCGCGTGACTTTAGTTACGAATAGGATAGACACCTTTTAGATGAATTAACAAGGCATACCCAATGACACCCATTTCAGTACACTTTTGAGTGATCCGGTGCCCAATTTGTAAAACATGTAAATTTATTTAAATTATTTTGCAAATAAATAATGCGTAATGTAGTAGGGACTTTTATTTTCGGCCCCAATATCAACAGTGATTAGACCATTTCTGTAATGATCCGGTCCCTGTTGATTGCGTGTAAATGCTGATTATGTGCAGTTCTAGGAGGTCTACTCTTCTAGGCTTTTCTTTCTCTCTTTAAGAAGTGGTTAGTTTATTGCTAATCACATGAGGCGCCCATTCCGAGGAATGCCGACGGTGTTACCCCCGCCACTTGTTTTTGCAGGTCAAAGTGCCCCTCCTCGGGGGTGCTGACGTCTCAATCCCACTTTCCAACCCTGGCGTCACAGTTCTTGCAGTGGGAGGGAACTAAAATCATTTTCTAGTCTCCGTCTAATAAATATATAGAGTATTTACTTGCCTCCCCACGAGGGCAGAGTTAGACACAATGTTGGTTTTTTAATATGGAGAAAAATCCAGCTCCCCCAAAAGAGGTATTCTAGCTAGGAACAAAAATTAAAAATTGCCTCTGTCATAAAGAACCTCTCCTTCACTGACCGAGGACAAAAAAGGTGAAGCGCAGCACCAGAACAGATACTACACTGCGATCTTGGCTCGAAGGCCAACACTGCAAAGAAGACAATTTTTATTTTTTGTTTGAATCCTGATTTCCTTTTTTGGTGCAACTGAATTTTTCCGTCACATTAAAAACTGACATTGTCTCTCACTTTGTCCTCGTGTGTGTGTGTGTGGGGGGAGGTAATCGTGTGTGGGTGGGTGGAGGTAACCGTGGGGGTGGGGGTGGGGGCAAGTAAATAGGAATAAATACGTAACAGAGCGCGGATGATAAATGCACACGAAATGCAAAATGACGTCACTGTAAGGAAAAGGCTATAAAAAGGACAGAGAGTACGCTAGAGAGGACGATCACGTTACAGAAGTGAGAGACGTCACGGCCGTAACAAGAAGTCACACGTGGCGGGAGAATGACGAAATAAATGTCGTTGTTACAAAAGAAAAATTAGTCGAGTTATTACTTGTCCTGTGTTTCTTTGCGACGTAGACGGCTACAATGTTGGTTCCCTTGTGTAAACGTGTGTAACGTCGCAAATGGTCCCCGATAAAGGGATAATTCAAACCCCAATCTACGTCACGTGATTAAAACAACTAATCAGAGATACTTCCCGTTTATATGATGCCACAGTCGACCATGGGGTCAGAACCTTTCCAGTCATACCTAATAACCTGGCTAACTTGATGTACAATGTGAGCTGCAAAAGGCTATTACTTTACAAATAATCTATAACACCAATCCCCTCCCCGTACCCACCAGCTCACAGCCCCCTCCCCCGTCCACGCAAAATTGTGGAATCTGTCAAAAGCGAGAGTCGACTTCAATCGGTGCCGATCCTCTACGTAAATCGTTCGATCGATAACCAATCAATTATTGCTTTGAACGAACCTCGTCGGCGTCTCAGAGGTGAACACGTGATGAGACTTCACAAGTCAACACTTAACGACATCACGGGCCAACGACGAGAAGAACAACAGAAATGACAAAGAAAGATATTTGCCGTTATTTCGATTTCTGTTCGATTTCATTCTCCCATTACACACCTCTATCTCTTTCTTTCTTTCTCTCTTTCTCTATCTCCTCCCCTTCTCTCTCTATCTCTGTGAGTCATTTCTTTTAACACATTATGTTATCTAACTCCGACACCCACGAACTTTTATCCATTCTTCATTTTATATATATACTAGCAAGCGGCCCAACATTGCCCAGTCATAAAATACGCATAAATATTATATTTTAATTCATGCAGATTTCTTATTATTATAGACCCAATTCTCTATTGATTATTATCTAATACTAGCAGGGAGACCAACGTTGCCCGAGATTGAATGATGATCAATGAATTTTTCACACTCCTATATTTTTATTTTCATCGAAATCGTTGAAATTGCCCATTTTTCAATCAAATCGATTGATTACCTGCTCTATTTGGGGACCGATCGCAATACACCGGAAGGAAACTTTACATGCCTCTCCGCAGTTACTTAGAACACAATACATCGTAGTCTACATTGCACTGTAGAGAATCTCTGTTGATTTTATAAAATTATTTTTTTATATATAATAGCCTGAATTAAAATTTAAAATGCAAAAGTAAAGTATCATGTTTCAATTGTGCTCTGAATAGAAACATTTATTTTGAATGCGCCCCTGTCATATCAAAGAACCTACTGTTAATTTTATATGCCTGGCATTACTGGTTGTGCAGTGATAATGGCTTGAATTTAAGTTTAAAATTAAAAAGTCAAGTATCATGGTGCAATTGTGCTTTAAATAAGAACATTCATTTCGAACACGCCCCTGTTATATCAAAGAACCTACTGTTGATTTTATATGTTGAGCCTTTCGGCTTGTGTGGTTAAAAAAATTCTCAATTACGCTTGTAAGTGTTAATTTTGGTCAAAATCATCTGTTCCTTCTTTCATCGGATTATTTCGATTATCGATATTTATCGAAGACATTTCGATACAAAACCTATCTAAGAACCTTGCTGGACATATAAAGTATCTTAGCGTGAAATTTCATAAAAATAGACCCAGCTGTTTTCGAGTCCATATATATATATATAGAGAGAGAGACATTTGTAGTGATCGACAATAAGTCCTATTTCGTTGTATCATCAGTGCCACTAGACTAACACCTCTCCCTAGCCAAGGATTGAACCTAGAACCGTCGTATTGAAAGTCGGTAGTTCTCCCACTCGACCACGAAAGCGATGCCCGCAAATAATCTCGTCGAATGTCTATTTTAAACAAACATCCGTCCACCATTTTATAGTGCTCAAATCGCCTGTTTGTAAACAAACAGTGAGCTTACACACACACACACACACACACACACACACACACACACACACACACACACACACACACACACACACACACACACACACACACACACACAAACAAAAAAACAAACAAACACGCACGCACAAGCGCGTGCACACACACACAAACACGCACGGACGCGCGCGCGCACACACACACACACACACACATATATATATATATATATATATATATATATATATATATATATATAGATAGATAGAGATAGAAAGGGAGAGAGAAAGAAAGAGACAGAAAAATATTTCTGCGTCTAGAACGTTTTTATCTTAAATTCTACGCAATTATGCAGAATGTAGAAACTATGCATAAATAGAATTCAATGTAATAGTGAAATGAACAATAATCTTATACTAAAACGATAAATAATTAATGAGCGCTCGTTTTTGAAAGGAGTATGCAAATTAGTTGACCTTCATGTAGTCGCTCGCATATCCATGGCTGAGTATATTAATAAGTTCGTCTTAATAATCTTTAAATAGAAAAAGTAGGTTTTTAATATTGATGTCAGAGCGAGAAAAATAAACTCAAATATATATATATGTGTGTGTGCGTGTGTGTGTGTGTGTGTGCGCGCGCGCGTGCGTGTGTGTGCTAAGCATACCCGTGACGCGTTGAGTCACATCCACTACCACTATTTTTTCTACTTTTATTCGAAAAATTTTAGGGCTGTGATATAACTGTTAAGACATTCTTCTTCCATGACTAAAAAAAATAATAAGTCGCTTTACTACTATATTATTGTTGCTAGCAGGTCGTCTAGCATTGCCCGACCGTAAAATACGCTTCAGTATGGCATTTCAAATTTTGTAGAGAAAAGGAAAGAAACATTGAGAAAGAGAGAAAATGAGAGACGGACAGAAATGAAGGGGGGGCGAAGACCTTCATAAATTATTCAACCTACTTCAGCAATCAACAGCGTGGCTTGAAGAACATCTCTGGTCTCTTGCAGCAAAAAAGCATTATGTTGGTTTGGAAAAGAGTAACTAGTTTAGTTAGACCAAATACATAAACAAACATGATTAAACAGTCAATTAATAAAAAAAAAACATGACACACTTCAGCGAAGTCTATATAACAGCTCCAAAAGGGCAACACCAATCGTGAAGAGCCCTAAAAAATAAAATTAACTCATAAATAAATCAAAAGTTGGCACCAGGTGAGACCCCTTGATAGCTTAAAATTAACTGAATTTTAAAACATGTTTAAAGAGACAGATCCTTTCTGAATTTTTTGAGATAAAGATAAAAAATAAATTGATTATTCGTATTATTTGGATTCTTCGGACTACTGTTCTCATCTTGAGTGTGATTTTCGCAACGTTTCGTTTCGTTCGATATAACATTCATCCTTCTTCAAGAGTATCTTGTCGAAGATAAATAACGTACACTAACTAGAACTGAGAAATATCACACCAGCGGCATTCAAACTGCATTACATCTATGTTTATCTGAATTTTGATTTGCTGCTCAATTATTTTCAGGACTTGATCAATCAACAATTAATCAACAATTGATTCATCAACAATTAATCCACCAACAATTGATCCATCAACAATTGATTCATCAACAATTAATCCACCAACAATTGATCCATCAACAATTGATTCATCAACAATTGATTCATCAACAATTGATCCATCAACAATTGATTTATCAAAAATTGATTCATCAACAATTGATCAATCAACAATTGATTCATCAACAATTGATTTATCAACAATTGATTCATCAAAAATTGATTGATCAACAATTGATCAATCAACAATTGATTCATCAACAATTGATTCATCGACAATTGATTAATCAACAATTGATTCATCAACAATTGATTCATCAACAATTGATTTATCAAAAATTGATTCATCAACAATTGATCAATCAACAATTGATTCATCAACAATTGATTTATCAACAATTGATTCATCAAAAATTGATTGATCAACAATTGATCAATCAACAATTGATTCATCAACAATTGATTCATCGACAATTGATTAATCAACAATTGATTCATCAACAATTGATACATCAACAATTGATTTATCAAAAATTGATTCATCAACAATTGATCAATCAACAATTTATTCATCAACAATTGATTTATCAACAATTGATTCATCAAAAATTGATTGATCAACAATTGATCAATCAACAATTGATTCATCAACAATTGATTCATCGACAATTGATTAATCAACAATTGATTCATCAACAATTGATTCATCAACAATTGATTTATCAAAAATTGATTCATCAACAATTGATCAATCAACAATTGATTCATCAACAATTGATTTATCAACAATTGATTCATCAAAAATTGATTGATCAACAATTGATCAATCAACAATTGATTCATCAACAATTGATTCATCGACAATTGATTCATCAACAATTGATTCATCAACAATTGATTCATCAACAATTGATTTATCAAAAATTGATTCATCAACAATTGATCAATCAACAATTGATTCATCAACAATTGATTTATCAACAATTGATTCATCAAAAATTGATTGATCAACAATTGATCAATCAACAATTGATTAATCAACAATTGATTTATCAACAATTGATTCATCAAAAATTGATTCATCAACAATTGATACATCAACAATTTATTCATCAACAATTGATTCATCAACAATTGAGCAATCAACAATTGATACATAAACAATTGATTCATCAACAATTGATCCATCAACAATTGATCCATCAACAATTGTTCATCAACAATTGATTCATCAACAATATTTTATCAACAATTGATTCATCAACAATTGTTCATCAGCAATTGATTCATCAACAATTGATTCATCAACAATTGATCCATCAACAATTGATCCATCAACAATTGTTCATCAACAATTGTTCATCAACAATTGATTCATCAACAATTGATTCATCAAAAATTGATCCATCAACAATTGATCCATCAACAATTGTTCATCAACAATTGTTCATCAACAATTGATTCATCAACAATTGATTAATCAACAATTGATTCATCAACAATTGATTCATCAACAATTGGGCAATCAACAATTGATTAATCAACAATTGATTCATCAACAATTGTTCATCAACAATTGATTCATCAACAATTGATTCATTAACAATTGATTCATCAACAATTAATTCATCAACAATTGTTCATCAACAATTGATTCATCAACAATTGATTCATCAACAATTGTTCATCAACAATTGTTCATCAACAATTGTTCATCAACAATTGATTCATCAACAATTGATTCATCAACAATTGATTCATCAACAATTGATCCATCAACAATTGTTCATCAACAATTGATTCATCAACAATTGATTCATCAACAATTGTTCATCAACAATTGATTCATCAACAATTGATCCATCAACAATTGTTCATCAACAATTGATCTATCAACAATTGATTCATCAACAATTGATTCATCAACAATTGATTCATCAGCAATTGATTCATCAACAATTGATTCATCAACAATTGATTCATCAACAATTGTTCATCAACAATTGATTCATCAACAATTGATTCATCAACAATTGATTCATCAACAATTGATTCATCAACAATTGATTCATCAACAATTAATTCATCAACAATTGATCCATCAACAATTGTTCATCAACAATTGATCAATAAACAATTGATTCATCAACAATTGATTCATCAACAATTGATTCATCAACAATTGATTCATCAACAATTGATTCATCAACAATTGATTCATCAACAATTGTTCATCAACAATTGATTCATCAACAATTGATTCATCAACAATTGATTCATCAACAATTGATTCATCAACAATTGATTCATCAACAATTGATTCATCAACAATTGATCATCAACAATTGATTCATCAACAATTGATCCATCAACAATTGTTCATCAACAATTGATCAATCAACAATTGATTCATCAACAATTGATTCATCAACAATTGATTCATCAACAATTGATTCATCAACAATTGATTCATCAACAATTGATTCATCAACAATTGATCAATCAACAATTGATTCATCAACAATTGATTCATCAACAATTGTTCATCAACAATTGATTCATCAACAATTGATTAATCAACAATTGATTCATCAACAATTGTTCATCAACAATTGATTCATCAACAATTGATTCATCAACAATTGATTCATCAACAATTGTTCATCAACAATTGATTCATCAACAATTGATCCATCAACAATTGTTCATCAACAATTGACCAATCAACAATTGATTCATCAACAATTGATTCATCAACAATTGATTCATCAACAATTGATTCATCAACAATTGTTCATCAACAATTGATTCATCAACAATTGATTCATCAACAATTGTTCATCAACAATTGATTAATCAACAATTGATCCATCAACAATTGTTCATCAACAATTGATCAATCAACAATTGATTCATCAACAATTGTTCATCAACAATTGATTCATCAACAATTGATTCATCAACAATTGATTCATCAACAATTGTTCATCAACAATTGATTCATCAACAATTGATTCATCAACAATTGATTCATCAACAATTGATTCATCAACAATTGATTCATCAACAATTGATTCATCAACAATTGATTCATCAACAATTGATTCATCAACAATTGATTTATCAACAATTGTTCATCAACAATTGATTCATCAACAATTGATCCATCAACAATTGTTCATCAACAATTGATCAATCAACAATTGATTCATCAACAATTGATTCATCAACAATTGATTCATCAACAATTGATTCATCAACAATTGATTCATCAACAATTGTTCATCAACAATTGATTCATCAACAATTGATTCATCAACAATTGATTCATCAACAATTGATTCATCAACAATTGATTCATCAACAATTGATTCATCAACAATTGTTCATCAACAATTGATTCATCAACAATTGATCCATCAACAATTGTTCATCAACAATTGATCAATCAACAATTGATTCATCAACAATTGATTCATCAACAATTGATCAATCAACAATTGATTCATCAACAATTGATTCATCAACAATTGATTCATCAACAATTGATCAATCAACAATTGTTCATCAACAATTGATTCATCAACAATTGTTCATCAACAATTGATTCATCAACAATTGATTCATCAACAATTGATTCATCAACAATTGTTCATCAACAATTGATTCATCAACAATTGATTCATCAACAATTGATTCATCAACAATTGTTCATCAACAATTGACCAATCAACAATTGATTCATCAACAATTGATTCATCAACAATTGATTCATCAACAATTGTTCATCAACAATTGATTCATCAACAATTGATTCATCAACAATTGTTCATCAACAATTGATTCATCAACAATTGATTCATCAACAATTGATTCATCAACAATTGATTTATCAAAAATTGATTCATCAACAATTGATCAATCAACAATTGATTCATCAACAATTGATTTATCAACAATTGATTCATCAAAAATTGATTGATCAACAATTGATCAATCAACAATTGATTCATCAACAATTGATTTATCAACAATTGATTCATCAAAAATTGATTCATCAACAATTGATACATCAACAATTGATTCATCAACAATTGATTCATCAACAATTGAGCAATCAACAATTGATACATAAACAATTGATTCATCAACAATTGATCCATCAACAATTGATCCATCAACAATTGTTCATCAACAATTGATTCATCAACAATATTTCATCAACAATTGATTCATCAACAATTGTTCATCAGCAATTGATTCATCAACAATTGATTCATCAACAATTGATCCATCAACAATTGTTCATCAACAATTGTTCATCAACAATTGATTCATCAACAATTGATTAATCAACAATTGATTCATCAACAATTGATTCATCAACAATTGGGCAATCAACAATTGATTCATCAACAATTGATTCATCAACAATTGTTCATCAACAATTGATTCATCAACAATTGATTCATTAACAATTGATTCATCAACAATTGATTCATCAACAATTGATTCATCAACAATTGATTCATCAACAATTGATTCATCAACAATTGATTCATCAACAATTGTTCATCAACAATTGATTCATCAACAATTGATTCATCAACAATTGATTCATCAACAATTGATTCATCAACAATTGATTCATCAACAATTGATTCATCAACAATTAATTCATCAACAATTGATCCATCAACAATTGTTCATCAACAATTGATCAATAAACAATTGATTCATCAACAATTGATTCATCAACAATTGATTCATCAACAATTGATTCATCAACAATTGATTCATCAACAATTGATTCATCAACAATTGTTCATCAACAATTGATTCATCAACAATTGATTCATCAACAATTGATTCATCAACAATTGATTCATCAACAATTGATTCATCAACAATTGATTCATCAACAATTGATTCATCAACAATTGATTTATCAACAATTGTTCATCAACAATTGATTCATCAACAATTGATCCATCAACAATTGTTCATCAACAATTGATCAATCAACAATTGATTATTCAACAATTGATTCATCAACAATTGATTGATCAACAATTGATTCATCAACAATTGATTCATCAACAATTGATTCATCAACAATTGATCAATCAACAATTGATTCATCAACAATTGATTCATCAACAATTGTTCATCAACAATTGATTCATCAACAATTGATTAATCAACAATTGATTCATCAACAATTGTTCATCAACAATTGATTCATCAACAATTGATTCATCAACAATCGATTCATCAACAATTGTTCATCAACAATTGATTCATCAACAATTGATCCATCAACAATTGTTCATCAACAATTGACCAATCAACAATTGATTCATCAACAATTGATTCATCAACAATTGATTCATCAACAATTGATTCATCAACAATTGATTCATCAACAATTGTTCATCAACAATTGATTCATCAACAATTGATTCATCAACAATTGTTCATCAACAATTGATTAATCAACAATTGATCCATCAACAATTGTTCATTAACAATTGATCAATCAACAATTGATTCATCAACAATTGTTCATCAACAATTGATTCATCAACAATTGATTCATCAACAATTGATTCATCAACAATTGTTCATCAACAATTGATTCATCAACAATTGATTCATCAACAATTGATTCATAAACAATTGATTCATCAACAATTGATTTATCAACAATTGTTCATCAACAATTGATTCATCAACAATTGATCCATCAACAATTGTTCATCAACAATTGATCAATCAACAATTGATTCATCAACAATTGATTCATCAACAATTGATTCATCAACAATTGATTCATCAACAATTGATTCATCAACAATTGATTCATCAACAATTGTTCATCAACAATTGATTCATCAACAATTGATTCATCAACAATTGATTCATCAACAATTGATTCATCAACAATTGATTCATCAACAATTGTTCATCAACAATTGATTCATCAACAATTGATCCATCTACAATTGTTCATCAACAATTGATCAATCAACAATTGATTCATCAACAATTGATTCATCAACAATTGATCAATCAACAATTGATTCATCAACAATTGATTCATCAACAATTGATTCATCAACAATTGATCAATCAACAATTGTTCATAAACAATTGATTCATCAACAATTGTTCATCAACAATTGATTCATCAACAATTGCTTCATCAACAATTGTTTCATCAACAATTGTTCATCAACAATTGATTCATCAACAATTGATTCATCAACAATTGATTCATCAACAATTGTTCATCAACAATTGACCAATCAACAATTGATTCATCAACAATTGATTCATCAACAATTGATTCATCAACAATTGTTCATCAACAATTGATTCATCAACAATTGATTCATCAACAATTGTTCATCAACAATTGATTCATCAACAATTGATTCATCAACAATTGATTCATCAACAATTTTTCATCAACAATTGTTCATCAACAATTGATTCATAAACAATTGATTCATCAACAATTGATTCATCAACAATTGATTCATCAACAATTGACCAATCAACAATTGATTCATCAACAATTGATTCATCAACAATTGATTCATCAACAATTGATTCATCAACAATTGTTCATCAACAATTGATTCATAAACAATTGATTCATCAACAATTGATTCATCAACAATTGTTCATCAACAATTAATTCATCAACGATTGATTCATCAACAATTGATTCATCAACGATTGATTCATCAACAATTGTTCATCAACAATTGATTCATCAACAATTGATTCATCAACAATTGATTCATCAACAATTGATTCATCAACAATTGATTCATCAACAATTGATTCATCAACAATTGTTCATCAACAATTGATCCATAAACAATTGATTCATCAACAATTGATTCATCAACAATTGATTCATCAACAATTGTTCATCAACAATTGATCCATCAACAATTGTTCATCAACAATTGACCAATCAACAATTGATTCATCAACAATTGATTCATCAACAATTGATTCATCAACAAGTGACCAATCAACAATTGATTCATCAACAATTGATTCATCAACAATTGATTCATCAACAATTGATTCATCAACAATTGTTCATCAACAATTGACCAATCAACAATTGATTCATCAACAATTGATTCATCAACAATTGATTCATCAACAATTGATTCATCAACAATTGTTCATCAACAATTGATCCATCAACAATTGTTCATCAACAATTGACCAATCAACAATTGATTCATCAACAATTGATTCATCAACAATTGATTCATACACAATTGATTCATCAACAATTGATTCATCAACAAATGATTCATCAACAATTGTTCATCAACAATTGATTCATCAACAATTGATTCATCAACAATTGATTCATCAACAATTGATTCATCAACAATTGATCCATCAACAATTGTTCATCAACAATTGATTCATCAACAATTGATTCATCAACAATTGATTCATCAACAATTGATTCATCAACAATTGAATCATCAATAATTGATTCATTAACAATTTATTCATCAACAATTGTTCATCAACAATTGATTCATCAACAATTGATTCATCAACAATTGATTCATCAACAATTGATTCATCAACAATTGTTCATCAACAATTGTTCATCAACAATTGATTCATCAACAATTGATTCATCAACAATTGTTCATCAACAATTTTTCATCAACAATTGATTCATCAACAATTGATCCATCAACGATTGATCCATCAGCAATTGTTCATCAACAATTGATTCATCAACAATTGATCCATCAACAATTGTTCATCAACAATTGATTCATCAACAATTGATCCATCAACAATTGATCCATCAACAATTGTTCATCAACAATTGATCAATCAACAATTGATTCATCAACAATTGTTCATCAACAATTGATTCATCAACAATTGATCCATCAACAATTGTTCATCAACAATTGATCAATCAACAATTGATTCATCAACAATTGATTCATCAACAATTGATTCATCAACAATTGATTCATCAACAATTGATTCATCAACAATTGATTCATCAACAATTGTTCATCAACAATTGATTCATCAACAATTGATTCATCAACAATTGATTCATCAACAATTGATTCATCAACAATTGATTCATCAACAATTGTTCATCAACAATTGATTCATCAACAATTGATCCATCAACAATTGTTCATCAACAATTGTTCATCAACAATTGATTTATCAACAATTGATTCATCAACAATTGATTCATCAACAATTGATTCATCAACAATTGTTCATCAACAATTGATCAATCAACAATTGATTCATCAACAATTGATTCATCAACAATTGATTCATCAACAATTGTTCATCAACAATTGATTCATCAACAATTGATTCATCAACAATTGATCAATCAACAATTGATTCATCAACAATTGATTCATCAACAATTGTTCATCAACAATTGATTCATCAACAATTGATTCATCAACAATTGATTCATCAACAATTGTTCATCAACAATTGATTCATCAACAATTGATTCATCAACAATTGATTCATCAACAATTGTTCATCAACAATTGATTCATCAACAATTGATTCATCAACAATTGATTCATCAACAATTGATTCATCAACAATTGATTCATCAACAATTGATTCATCAACAATTGATTCATCAACAATTGATTCATCAACAATTGATTCATCAACAATTGATTCATCAACAATTGATTCATCAACAATTGATCCATCAACAATTGTTCATCAACAATTGATCAATAAACAATTGATTCATCAACAATTGATTCATCAACAATTGATTCATCAACAATTGATTCATCAACAATTGATTCATCAACAATTGTTCATCAACAATTGATTCATCAACAATTGATTCATCAACAATTGTTCATCAACAATTGATTAATCAACAATTGATCCATCAACAATTGTTCATCAACAATTGATCAATCAACAATTGATTTATCAACAATTGTTCATCAACAATTGATTCATCAACAATTGATTCATCAACAATTGATTCATCAACAATTGTTCATCAACAATTGATTCATCAACAATTGATTCATCAACAATTGATTCATAAACAATTGATTCATCAACAATTGATTTATCAACAATTGTTCATCAACAATTGATTCATCAACAATTGATCCATCAACAATTGTTCATCAACAATTGATCAATCAACAATTGATTCATCAACAATTGATTCATCAACAATTGATTCATCAACAATTGATTCATCAACAATTGATTCATCAACAATTGATTCATCAACAATTGTTCATCAACAATTGATTCATCAACAATTGATTCATCAACAATTGATTCATCAACAATTGATTCATCAACAATTGATTCATCAACAATTGTTCATCAACAATTGATTCATCAACAATTGATCCATCTACAATTGTTCATCAACAATTGATCAATCAACAATTGATTCATCAACAATTGATTCATCAACAATTGATCAATCAACAATTGATTCATCAACAATTGATTCATCAACAATTGATTCATCAACAATTGATCAATCAACAATTGTTCATAAACAATTGATTCATCAACAATTGTTCATCAACAATTGATTCATCAACAATTGATTCATCAACAATTGATTCATCAACAATTGTTCATCAACAATTGATTCATCAACAATTGATTCATCAACAATTGATTCATCAACAATTGTTCATCAACAATTGACCAATCAACAATTGATTCATCAACAATTGATTCATCAACAATTGATTCATCAACAATTGTTCATCAACAATTGATTCATCAACAATTGATTCATCAACAATTGTTCATCAACAATTGATTCATCAACAATTGATTCATCAACAATTGATTCATCAACAATTTTTCATCAACAATTGTTCATCAACAATTGATTCATAAACAATTGATTCATCAACAATTGATTCATCAACAATTGATTCATCAACAATTGACCAATCAACAATTGATTCATCAACAATTGATTCATCAACAATTGATTCATCAACAATTGATTCATCAACAATTGTTCATCAACAATTGATTCATCAACAATTGATTCATCAACAATTGATTCATCAACAATTGTTCATCAACAATTAATTCATCAACGATTGATTCATCAACAATTGATTCATCAACGATTGATTCATCAACAATTGTTCATCAACAATTGATTCATCAACAATTGATTCATCAACAATTGATTCATCAACAATTGATTCATCAACAATTGATTCATCAACAATTGTTCTTCAACAATTGATCCATAAACAATTGATTCATCAACAATTGATTCATCAACAATTGATTCATCAACAATTGTTCATCAACAATTGATCCATCAACAATTGTTCATCAACAATTGACCAATCAACAATTGATTCATCAACAATTGATTCATCAACAATTGATTCATCAACAATTGACCAATCAACAATTGATTCATCAACAATTGATTCATCAACAATTGATTCATCGACAATTGATTCATCAACAATTGTTCATCAACAATTGACCAATCAACAATTGATTCATCAACAATTGATTCATCAACAATTGATTCATCAACAATTGATTCATCAACAATTGTTCATCAACAATTGATCCATCAACAATTGTTCATCAACAATTGACCAATCAACAATTGATTCATCAACAATTGATTCATCAACAATTGATTCATACACAATTGATTCATCAACAATTGATTCATCAACAATTGATTCATCAACAATTGTTCATCAACAATTGATTCATCAACAATTGATTCATCAACAATTGATTCATCAACAATTGATTCATCAACAATTGATCCATCAACAATTGATTCATCAACAATTGATTCATCAACAATTGATTCATCAACAATTGAATCATCAATAATTGATTCATTAACAATTTATTCATCAACAATTGTTCATCAACAATTGATTCATCAACAATTGATTCATCAACAATTGATTCATCAACAATTGATTCATCAACAATTGTTCATCAACAATTGTTCATCAACAATTGATTCATCAACAATTGATTCATCAACAATTGATTCATCAACAATTGTTCATCAACAATTGTTCATCAACAATTGATTCATCAACAATTGATCCATCAACGATTGATCCATCAGCAATTGTTCATCAACAATTGATTCATCAACAATTGATTCATCAACAATTGTTCATCAACAATTGATTCATCAACAATTGATCCATCAACAATTGATCCATCAACAATTGTTCATCAACAATTGATCAATCAACAATTGATTCATCAACAATTGATCAATCAACAATTGATTCATCAACAATTGATCCATCAACAATTGTTCATCAACAATTGATCAATCAACAATTGATTCATCAACAATTGATTCATCAACAATTGATTCATCAACAATTGATTCATCAACAATTGTTCATCAACAATTAATTCATCAACAATTGATTCATCAACAATTGTTCATCAACAATTGATTCATCAACAATTGATTCATCAACAATTGATTCATCAACAATTTTTCATCAACAATTGTTCATCAACAATTGATTCATCAACAATTGATTCATCAACAATTGATTCATCAACAATTGATTCATCAACAATTGACCAATCAACAATTGATTCATCAACAATTGATTCATCAACAATTGATTCATCAACAATTGATTCATCAACAATTGTTCATCAACAATTGATTCATTAACAATTGATTCATCAACAATTGATTCATCAACAATTGTTCATCAACAATATATTCATCAACGATTGATTCATCAACAATTGATTCATCAACGATTGATTCATCAACAATTGTTCATCAACAATTGATTCATCAACAATTGATTCATCAACAATTGATTCATCAACAATTGATTCATCAACAATTGATTCATCAACAATTGATTCATCAACAATTGTTCATCAACAATTGATCCATAAACAATTGATTCATCAACAATTGATTCATCAACAATTGATTCATCAACAATTGTTCATCAACAATTGATCCATCAACAATTGTTCATCAACAATTGACCAATCAACAATTGATTCATCAACAATTGATTCATCAACAATTGATTCATCAACAATTGACCAATCAACAATTGATTCATCAACAATTGATTCATCAACAATTGATTCATCAACAATTGATTCATCAACAATTGTTCATCAACAATTGACCAATCAACAATTGATTCATCAACAATTGATTCATCAACAATTGATTCATCAACAATTGATTCATCAACAATTGTTCATCAACAATTGATCCATCAACAATTGTTCATCAACAATTGACCAATCAACAATTGATTCATCAACAATTGATTCATCAACAATTGATTCATACACAATTGATTCATCAACAATTGATTCATCAACAATTGATTCATCAACAATTGTTCATCAACAATTGATTCATCAACAATTGATTCATCAACAATTGATTCATCAACAATTGATTCATCAACAATTGATTCATCAACAATTGATCCATCAACAATTGTTCATCAACAATTGATTCATCAACAATTGATTCATCAACAATTGATTCATCAACAATTGATTCATCAACAATTGAATCATCAATAATTGATTCATTAACAATTTATTCATCAACAATTGTTCATCAACAATTGATTCATCAACAATTGATTCATCAACAATTGATTCATCAACAATTGTTCATCAACAATTGTTCATCAACAATTGATTCATCAACAATTGATTCATCAACAATTGATTCATCAACAATTGTTCATCAACAATTGTTCATCAACAATTGATTCATCAACAATTGATCCATCAACGATTGATCCATCAGCAATTGTTCATCAACAATTGATTCATCAACAATTGATCCATCAACAATTGTTCATCAACAATTGATTCATCAACAATTGATCCATCAACAATTGATCCATCAACAATTGTTCATCAACAATTGATCAATCAACAATTGATTCATCAACAATTGTTCATCAACAATTGATTCATCAACAATTGATCCATCAACAATTGTTCATCAACAATTGATCAATCAACAATTGATTCATCAACAATTGATTCATCAACAATTGATTCATCAACAATTGATTCATCAACAATTGATTCATCAACAATTGATTCATCAACAATTGTTCATCAACAATTGATTCATCAACAATTGATTCATCAACAATTGATTCATCAACAATTGATTCATCAACAATTGATTCATCAACAATTGTTCATCAACAATTGATTCATCAACAATTGATCCATCAACAAATGTTCATCAACAATTGATCTATCAACAATTGATTCATCAACAATTGATTCATCAACAATTGATCAATCAACAATTGATTCATCAACAATTGATTCATCAACAATTGATTCATCAACAATTGTTCATCAACAATTGATTTATCAACAATTGATTCATCAACAATTGATTCATCAACAATTGATTCATCAACAATTGATTCATCAACAATTGATTCATCAACAATTGATTAATCAACAATTGTTCATCAACAATTGATTCATCAACAATTGATCCATCAACAATTGTTCATCAACAATTGATCAATCAACAATTGATTCATCAACAATTGATTCATCAACAATTGATCAATCAACAATTGATTCATCAACAATTGATTCATCAACAATTGATTCATCAACAATTGATCAATCAACAATTGATTCATCAACAATTGATTCATCAACAATTGTTCATCAACAATTGATTCATCAACAATTGATTTATCAACAATTGATTCATCAACAATTGTTCATCAACAATTGATTCATCAACAATTGATTCATCAACAATTGATTCATCAACAATTGTTCATCAACAATTGACCAATCAACAATTGATTCATCAACAATTGATTCATCAACAATTGATTCATCAACAATTGATTCATCAACAATTGATTCATCAACAAATGATTCATCAACAATTGATTCATCAACAATTGTTCATCAACAATTGATTCATCAACAATTGATTCATCAACAATTGATTCATCAACAATTGTTCATCAACAATTGATTCATCAACAATTGATTCATCAACAATTGATTCATCAACAATTGATTCATCAACAATTGACCAATCAACAATTGAGTCATCAACAATTGATTCATCAACAATTTATTCATCAACAATTGATTCATCAACAATTGTTCATCAACAATTGATTCATCAACAATTGATTCATCAACAATTGATTCATCAACAATTGTTCATCAACAATTGATTCATCAACGATTGATTCATCAACAATTAATTCATCAACGATTGATTCATCAACAATATTTCATCAACAATTGATTCATCAACAATTGATTCATCAACAATTGATTCATCAACAATTGATTCATCAACAATTGATTCATCAACAATTGATTCATCAACAATTGATTCATCAACAATTGATCCATAAACAATTGATTCATCAACAATTGATTCATCAACAATTGATTCATCAACAATTGATTAATCAACAATTGATTCATCAACAATTGTTCATCAACAATTGATTCATCAACAATTGATTCATCAACAATTGTTCATCAACAATTGATTCATCAACAATTGATTCATCAACAATTGTTCATCAACAATTGATTCATCAACAATTGATCCATCAACAATTGTTCATCAACAATTGATCAATCAACAATTGATTCATCAACAATTGATTCATCAACAATTGATCAATCAACAATTGATTCATCAACAATTGATTCATCAACAATTGATTCATCAACAATTGATCAATCAACAATTGATTCATCAACAATTGATTCATCAACAATTGTTCATCAACAATTGATTCATCAACAATTGATTCATCAACAATTGATTCATCAACAATTGTTCATCAACAATTGATTGATCAACAATTGATTCATCAACAATTGATTCATCAACAATTGTTCATCAACAATTGACCAATCAACAATTGATTCATCAACAATTGATTCATCAACAATTGATTCATC
Organism: Euprymna scolopes; assembly: GCF_053919585.1. NCBI lineage: Eukaryota > Metazoa > Mollusca > Cephalopoda > Sepiida > Sepiolidae > Euprymna > Euprymna scolopes. The sequence goes on along the minus strand of NC_136499.1, from coordinate 124,954,727 downwards.
AACAATTGTTCATCAACAATTGATTCATCAACAATTGATTCATCAACAATTGATTCATCAACAATTGTTCATCAACAATTGATTCATCAACAATTGATTCATCAACAATTGATCCATCAACAATTGTTCATCAACAATTGATTCATCAACAATTGATCCATCAACAATTGTTCATCAACAATTGATTCATCAACAATTGATCCATCAACAATTGATCCATCAACAATTGTTCATCAACAATTGATTCATCAACAATTGTTCATCAACAATTGTTCATCAACAATTGATTCATCAACAATTGATCCATCAACAATTGTTCATCAACAATTGACCAATCAACAATTGATTCATCAACAATTGATTCATCAACAATTGATTCATCAACAATTGATTCATCAACAATTTATTCATCAACAATTGTTCATCAACAATTGACCAATCAACAATTGATTCATCAACAATTGATTCATCAACAATTGATTCATCAACAATTGTTCATCAACAATTGATTCATCAACAATTGATTCATCAACAATTGTTCATCAACAATTGATTCATCAACAATTGATTCATCAACAATTGATTCATCAACAATTTTTCATCAACAATTGTTCATCAACAATTGATTCATAAACAATTGATTCATCAACAATTGATTCATCAACAATTGATTCATCAACAATTGACCAATCAACAATTGATTCATCAACAATTGATTCATCAACAATTGATTCATCAACAATTGATTCATCAACAATTGTTCATCAACAATTGATTCATCAACAATTGATTCATCAACAATTGATTCATCAACAATTGTTCATCAACAATTAATTCATCAACGATTGATTCATCAACAATTGATTCATCAACGATTGATTCATCAACAATTGTTCATCAACAATTGATTCATCAACAATTGATTCATCAACAATTGATTCATCAACAATTGATTCATCAACAATTGATTCATCAACAATTGATTCATCAACAATTGTTCATCAACAATTGATCCATAAACAATTGATTCATCAACAATTGATTCATCAACAATTGATTCATCAACAATTGTTCATCAACAATTGATCCATCAACAATTGTTCATCAACAATTGACCAATCAACAATTGATTCATCAACAATTGATTCATCAACAATTGATTCATCAACAATTGACCAATCAACAATTGATTCATCAACAATTGATTCATCAACAATTGATTCATCAACAATTGATTCATCAACAATTGTTCATCAACAATTGACCAATCAACAATTGATTCATCAACAATTGATTCATCAACAATTGATTCATCAACAATTGATTCATCAACAATTGTTCATCAACAATTAGTCCATCAACAATTGTTCATCAACAATTGACCAATCAACAATTGATTCATCAACAATTGATTCATCAACAATTGATTCATCAACAATTGATTCATCAACAATTGATTCATCAACAATTGATTCATCAACAATTGTTCATCAACAATTGATTCATCAACAATTGATTCATCAACAATTGATTCATCAACAATTGATTCATCAACAATTGATCCATCAACAATTGTTCATCAACAATTGATTCATCAACAATTGATTCATCAACAATTGATTCATCAACAATTGAATCATCAATAATTGATTCATTAACAATTTATTCATCAACAATTGTTCATCAACAATTGATTCATCAACAATTGATTCATCAACAATTGATTCATCAACAATTGATTCATCAACAATTGTTCATCAACAATTGTTCATCAACAATTGATTCATCAACAATTGATTCATCAACAATTGATTCATCAACAATTGTTCATCAACAATTGTTCATCAACAATTGATTCATCAACAATTGATCCATCAACGATTGATCCATCAGCAATTGTTCATCAACAATTGATTCATCAACAATTGATCCATCAACAATTGTTCATCAACAATTGATTCATCAACAATTGATCCATCAACAATTGATCCATCAACAATTGTTCATCAACAATTGATCAATCAACAATTGATTCATCAACAATTGTTCATCAACAATTGATTCATCAACAATTGATCCATCAACAATTGTTCATCAACAATTGATCAATCAACAATTGATTCATCAACAATTGATTCATCAACAATTGATTCATCAACAATTGATTCATCAACAATTGATTCATCAACAATTGATTCATCAACAATTGTTCATCAACAATTGATTCATCAAGAATTGATTCATCAACAATTGATTCATCAACAATTGATTCATCAACAATTGTTCATCAACAATTGATTCATCAACAATTGATCCATCAACAATTGTTCATCAACAATTGATCAATCAACAATTGATTTATCAACAATTGATTCATCAACAATTGATCAATCAACAATTGATTCATCAACAATTGATTCATCAACAATTGATTCATCAACAATTGTTCATCAACAATTGATTTATCAACAATTGATTCATCAACAATTGATTCATCAACAATTGATTCATCAACAATTGATTCATCAACAATTGATTCATCAACAATTGATTAATCAACAATTGATTCATCAACAATTGATCCATCAACAATTGTTCATCAACAATTGATCAATCAACAATTGATTCATCAACAATTGATTCATCAACAATTGATCAATCAACAATTGATTCATCAACAATTGATTCATCAACAATTGATTCATCAACAATTGATCAATCAACAATTGATTCATCAACAATTGATTCATCAACAATTGTTCATCAACAATTGATTCATCAACAATTGATTCATCAACAATTGATTCATCAACAATTGTTCATCAACAATTGATTCATCAACAATTGATTCATCAACAATTGATTCATCAACAATTGTTCATCAACAATTGACCAATCAACAATTGATTCATCAACAATTGATTCATCAACAATTGATTCATCAACAATTGATTCATCAACAATTGATTCCTCAACAAATGATTCATCAACAATTGATTCATCAACAATTGTTCATCAACAATTGATTCATCAACAATTGATTCATCAACAATTGATTCATCAACAATTGTTCATCAACAATTGTTCATCAACAATTGATTCATCAACAATTGATTCATCAACAATTGATTCATCAACAATTGACCAATCAACAATTGATTCATCAACAATTGATTCATCAACAATTTATTCATCAACAATTGATTCATCAACAATTGTTCATCAACAATTGATTCATCAACAATTGATTCATCAACAATTGATTCATCAACAATTGTTCATCAACAATTGATTCATCAACGATTGATTCATCAACAATTAATTCATCAACGATTGATTCATCAACAATTGTTCATCAACAATTGATTCATCAACAATTGATTCATCAACAATTGATTCATCAACAATTGATTCATCAACAATTGATTCATCAACAATTGATCCATAAACAATTGATTCATCAACAATTGATTCATCAACAATTGATTCATCAACAATTGATTAATCAACAATTGATTCATCAACAATTGTTCATCAACAATTGATTCATCAACAATTGATTCATCAACAATTGTTCATCAACAATTGATTCATCAACAATTGATTCATCAACAATTGATTCATCAACAATTGTTCATCAACAATTGAGTCATCAACAATTGATCCATCAACAATTGTTCATCAACAATTGATCAATCAACAATTGATTCATCAACAATTGATTCATCAACAATTGATTCATCAACAATTGATTCATCAACAGTTGATTCATCAACAATTGATTCATCAACAATTGATCAATCAACAATTGATTCATCAACAATTGATTCATCAACAATTGTTCATCAACAATTGATTCATCAACAATTGATTCATCAACAATTGATTCATCAACAATTGTTCATCAACAATTGATTCATCAACAATTGATTCATCAACAATTGATTCATCAACAATTGTTCATCAACAATTGACCAATCAACAATTGATTCATCAACAATTGATTCATCAACAATTGATTCATCAACAATTGTTCATCAACAATTGATTCATCAACAATTGATTCATCAACAATTGATTCATCAACAATTGTTCATCAACAATTGATTCATCAACAATTGATTCATCAACAATTGATCCATCAACAATTGTTCATCAACAATTGATTCATCAACAATTGATCCATCAACAATTGTTCATCAACAATTGATTCATCAACAATTGATCCATCAACAATTGATCCATCAACAATTGTTCATCAACAATTGATTCATCAACAATTGTTCATCAACAATTGTTCATCAACAATTGATTCATCAACAATTGATCCATCAACAATTGTTCATCAACAATTGACCAATCAACAATTGATTCATCAACAATTGATTCATCAACAATTGATTCATCAACAATTGATTCATCAACAATTGATCCATCAACAATTGTTCATCAACAATTGATCCATCAACAATTGATCCATCAACAATTGATTCATCAACAATTGTCCATCAACAATTGATTCATCAACAATTGTTCATCAACAATTGATTCATCAACAATTGATTCATCAACAATTGTTCATCAACAATTGATTCATCAACAGTTGATCCATCAACAATTGATCCATCAACAATTGTTCATCAACAATTGTTCATCAACAATTGATTCATCAACAATTGATCAATCAACAATTGATTCATCAACAATTGATTCATCAACAATTGATTCATCAACAATTGTTCATCAACAATTGATTTATCAACAATTGATTCATCAACAATTGATTCATCAACAATTGATTCATCAACAATTGATTCATCAACAATTGATTCATCAACAATTGATTAATCAACAATTGATTCATCAACAATTGATCCATCAACAATTGTTCATCAACAATTGATCAATCAACAATTGATTCATCAACAATTGATTCATCAACAATTGATCAATCAACAATTGATTCATCAACAATTGATTCATCAACAATTGATTCATCAACAATTGATCAATCAACAATTGATTCATCAACAATTGATTCATCAACAATTGTTCATCAACAATTGATTCATCAACAATTGATTCATCAACAATTGATTCATCAACAATTGTTCATCAACAATTGATTCATCAACAATTGATTCATCAACAATTGATTCATCAACAATTGTTCATCAACAATTGACCAATCAACAATTGATTCATCAACAATTGATTCATCAACAATTGATTCATCAACAATTGATTCATCAACAATTGATTCCTCAACAAATGATTCATCAACAATTGATTCATCAACAATTGTTCATCAACAATTGATTCATCAACAATTGATTCATCAACAATTGATTCATCAACAATTGTTCATCAACAATTGTTCATCAACAATTGATTCATCAACAATTGATTCATCAACAATTGATTCATCAACAATTGATTCATCAACAATTGACCAATCAACAATTGATTCATCAACAATTGATTCATCAACAATTTATTCATCAACAATTGATTCATCAACAATTGTTCATCAACAATTGATTCATCAACAATTGATTCATCAACAATTGATTCATCAACAATTGTTCATCAACAATTGATTCATCAACGATTGATTCATCAACAATTAATTCATCAACGATTGATTCATCAACAATTGTTCATCAACAATTGATTCATCAACAATTGATTCATCAACAATTGATTCATCAACAATTGATTCATCAACAATTGATTCATCAACAATTGATCCATAAACAATTGATTCATCAACAATTGATTCATCAACAATTGATTCATCAACAATTGATTAATCAACAATTGATTCATCAACAATTGTTCATCAACAATTGATTCATCAACAATTGATTCATCAACAATTGTTCATCAACAATTGATTCATCAACAATTGATTCATCAACAATTGATTCATCAACAATTGTTCATCAACAATTGAGTCATCAACAATTGATCCATCAACAATTGTTCATCAACAATTTATCAATCAACAATTGATTCATCAACAATTGATTCATCAACAATTGATCAATCAACAATTGATTCATCAACAATTGATTCATCAACAATTGATTCATCAACAATTGATCAATCAACAATTGATTCATCAACAATTGATTCATCAACAATTGTTCATCAACAATTGATTCATCAACAATTGATTCATCAACAATTGATTCATCAACAATTGTTCATCAACAATTGATTCATCAACAATTGATTCATCAACAATTGATTCATCAACAATTGTTCATCAACAATTGACCAATCAACAATTGATTCATCAACAATTTATTCATCAACAATTGATTCATCAACAATTGTTCATCAACAATTGATTCATCAACAATTGATTCATCAACAATTGATTCATCAACAATTGTTCATCAACAATTGATTCATCAACAATTGATTCATCAACAATTGATCCATCAACAATTGTTCATCAACAATTGATTCATCAACAATTGATCCATCAACAATTGTTCATCAACAATTGATTCATCAACAATTGATCCATCAACAATTGATCCATCAACAATTGTTCATCAACAATTGATTCATCAACAATTGTTCATCAACAATTGTTCATCAACAATTGATTCATCAACAATTGATCCATCAACAATTGTTCATCAACAATTGACCAATCAACAATTGATTCATCAACAATTGATTCATCAACAATTGATTCATCAACAATTGATTCATCAACAATTGATCCATCAACAATTGTTCATCAACAATTGATCCATCAACAATTGATCCATCAACAATTGATTCATCAACAATTGTCCATCAACAATTGATTCATCAACAATTGTTCATCAACAATTGATTCATCAACAATTGATTCATCAACAATTGTTCATCAACAATTGATTCATCAACAATTGATCCATCAACAATTGATCCATCAACAATTGTTCATCAACAATTGTTCATCAACAATTGTTCATCAACAATTGATCCATCAACAATTGTTCATCAACAAATGATTCATCAACAATTTATTCATCAACAATTGATTCATCAACAATTGATCCATCAACAATTGATCCATCAACAATTGTTCATCAACAATTGATTCATCAACAATTGATGCATCAACAATTGATTCATCAACAATTAGCCTCTGCAATTATCTCTATCAAGTACCTCCGCTTTTCTCCGTTAACAATCGATAACAATAACAACTAAAATCAACTCGTCAGAAAAAAGAATCTTTGATTCGACAGCTTAAGTACTATTTGGGTGTGAGTTTGGAAATCCGACAAGATAATTTTGTAGAAATAGATAATATCGTTTACAAAGCAACATAAGTGTTTATATGCTTAGTGCACGTAATGGATTGGTGATTTCACCAATGAAGAGACCAGCAACTTAATATTAGACTTTAATAAATATCAGTGTAACAGATTAAAATTAATTATGTGTCTGTGCAGGATTCACTCCTAAACTAATTAACCGATCATTATGCCGTTTCTGAATTTTTGAGATGAGGATTGGTTATTCATATTATTTGGATTCTTCGGACTACTTTTCTCATCTTGAGTGTGATTTTCGCAATGTTTCGAGCGATATAATTTTCGTCCTTCTTCAAGAGTGTCTTGTCGAACTCGGAAATCTTTCTGTCGAACTTTCGAACGGAACCTTTTATTTAATCCACCTGGGTAGCATGCTCTCGTTCTGTCAGCCACAACTGGATAAAAATCCTTAATAATTCGCAACTGTATTTTGATTGTCGCCCACACTGAGGATTGAACCTTCAACCTCTAGAAGAATGTAACTTACAACTGAAAGCTCACCAAGTATTAATACTTTATCCATTACGTCACTGGGGCAGAATCTGTTTAAAATCTGTTTAAACTAACAGAGAAAAAAAAAGGCAACCACAAAATAGGATGAAAGTCACTATCCCACTCACGGCGACGGTGATTTTTTCCTTTTTCTAATTTGTAGGCGGGAACAACAACAAAAAAAAAAAAAAAAAAAAAGGCCGAATACAAAACTGTGAATCAACTCGATTCCTACAAATAACAGAAATAACCGATCAAGAAATATTTCCGATTTCCGCTCTTAAACTGTGTGTGTAACACCTGCGCCTTCTTTTGTGACGTCATTAACGTGAATTTTCTTTTTTTTTTTTTTTTAAATTCTTTTCTAAGGATGGAATGAGGACTCTGTGTCACCTTTTGTTTATCGCGTTTTGTGGTCAGGCGATTTATTTACTTGCTGGGCTGGTTGACTTGCTCGGTGGGTGCGCGAGCTTATCGAACAAAGAAAATAAGTTACGTAATCCATTTCAAACACATATAAAAAAAATTCCGTTGAAAATGAGCGACTATGGAATTTCGATCATAAATTTTAGGGAGAAGCTCATTAGTTTTTAGGGATATTTTCATGCCAGTTTTGGGTATTTTGTTATTTAATTATTTTATTGTGCAACTAGCGCCCGGTCGTAAAATACGATGTTTTAATTTGTCCAGATTTCGTATGTATTATTATAGAGTCGTGATTTCAAAAGTAAAAAAAAAAAAAAAGAAAAAGAAAAAAGGATTCGAAACCGAAACTGTAGCATTCAAAGCTGGTGACGTTGCTGCACTAACGTTACACGCATCGGAACTGATTAAAAATTAAAAATTAAAAATAAACTAAGATGAATGCAAAAAATGTATAACGATTTTTTTTCTATTTGAACCCATTTTTAACCACTTAAAAACAATCTTAACTGGCTAAAAAGTCATAAAAGAACGGCCGGTAAAAAAATCCAATCATTTGAGGCGCCCAGAGCGCCCAGAGCCCCAGCGGCGAGCGCCGCTTTGGAACTTTTAGTTTCGGGGAAGATAGAGTTTGAAAATATGGAGACCGAAGACAGACCGACCTATAGCAGTTTATTACTTAGATTAATTAATTAATTATTTAATTGATTAATAATTTAACTAGTTTAATATGATTTAAAAGCATCAGGCTGCCAAAAAAATGCTTTATTTAAATGTCTAAATAATTTATTTTTATCGCCACCTTGTTTAAACAATCTTATTGTGAAGCTAAACTGGAGGGTATAAAATCTATTTTTAAGGTAACCCGAGCTACTCTTAAAAAATCGGAGATTATGCTCTCGTAAAACACACACACACACACACACACACACACACACACACACACACACACACACACACACAGATATATTAAATTGTGATTCAATGAATTTCAAAAAACTTTCATTGTTTATTTGCTCTATCTTGCATATCGAGCAATTCTTGTTTAGATGGGATAACCTATAGAATATTACTGCCAGTAATGTTTTGTAAACTTTACAATCTCATGTTTCCATAACAACTGATTGTTAAATAAAAAACTATTCTGAGTATATATATATATATATATATATATATATATATATATATATATATATATATATATATATATATATATATATATATATAATTGTTGTTGTTGTTGTTGTTGTTGTTGTTGTTGGTGGTGGTGGTGGTGGTGGTATTATTATTATTATTATTATTATTATTATTATTATTATTATTATTATTATTATTTAATATTCACCCCAAACAAGGCAAGTGCCACTTTGAAGTAGGGTGCTACTATCGGGGACATAATTTGCAGGGGCATTATGAAGGGAGATGAGTAGAAAGCTTTCTTACACCTAGGGATCTCTACTGTAAAGGGGTGGGACTTAGCTGCTTGTCGGGTCCGTCGGGGTAGTCACGTCGAGGAGGTACAAGTGCTTATAGTTCGTTAGAGCAGCCACCATTAAAGTATTTGTAGAACAGACAGAGGGATGCAACATTTCGTTGATGGGACAGAGGCTGAAGCTTAGATAACAGTTCAGGACCTATAAGGTTGGCGACTCTCTTTTGAACCCTGTCCAGGAGTGAGAGACAAGCAGCAGATGCACCAGCCCAAATGTGACAACAATACTCCATACATGGGCGAATGGTGGCCTTATAGAGGTACAGGATACTTTCAAGCGTAAGTAATTTTCTGGCACATTAGAGAGAGCCCACCTTCTCTGCAGCAGCCTTGGCAATGCTCTCAATGTATATATTCAAGTTCATGTTCCCTGTAAACGTTAGGCCAAGGAGTTTAAAGGAAGTACTTTCAGGCAGTGTATTCTTAGCCATTGCTATTGGCGGTAGAAAACGTTTCTTGTAGTTATTGAAGGAAACAAGCTTAGTCTTGGTAGCATTGAATGTAACCATCCATTTTTTTACCCCCATTCCATTACAGATTGGAGGTCATCCTCTAGTGTTTCTGCCATTTCCTTAGATATGCGTTCATTTGTTTCCCCTCATGCCTGTTATAGAGGGTGGTGTCATCGGCAAATATACCCATCTCCGAAACAATTTAATCAGGGAGGTCATTTATGAATATCAGGAACAATAGAGGTCCAAGGATAGACCTCTGGGCTACTCCCGCATTTATATCATATTGTTTAGATGTACGACCGTCGAGAACAACTTGGATTTTTCTCTTACTTAAGAAGGATTTAATTATATTGTGTATTCTTCCAGTGATACAATATGATCTAATTTTGCCATACCCTGTCAAAAGCCTTAGATATATCAAGGGCTACCGCTTTACTCTCCCCTGTTTTGTCCAGTGAATGGTATATACGTTCAGAGACTACAATTAAGATATCTGCTGTTGAACGGGCTTGCCTGAATCCATATTATTGTCGGTCAGGAGATTAGCAGCTTTTAGGTATTGGACTCGGGCTTGATTAACTAAGGACTCAAATATTTTGGCGAAAAGTGGGAGGAGGCTAAAGGGGCGATAATTTAGTGGGTCAGTTATTTCACTAGAATTCTTGAAGACTGGTACCACAGAAGCGGTTTTCCAGCAGTCGGGAAAGCAAGATTCGTTAAGGCATTTATTGTAAAGTTTGGAGAGAGCTGGAGCAATCTCAGCAGAACATTTTTTTTATTAGCACAGCCCCGGGATATGTGCTATTTTTTATGCGGTATATAAATTATTTGAAAGAGGAAAGAGTTTCTTTTATCAAAAATTTTATAGATGAAAGTTCCATCCTCAATTTTTATATCGAAGTCCAAAAATGTAACTTGTGTTCCTCTGTGTTCATAATTTAATTCTAACTCTTTTGGACATATCAAATTTTTATATCATTTATACATATAAGGTCGTTAATAAATCTCCGACGAGCATAATAATTATGTGTTCTAGATATATCATTTTTTATTTTTTATTAATTATTTTATATATATATATATATATATATATATATATATATATATATATATATATAAAATCATTAACAAAAAATAAAAAATGATATATCTAGAACACATAATTATTATGCTCGTCGGAGATTTATTAACGACCTTATATGTATAAATGATATAAAATTTATATATATATATATATATATATATATATATATATATATATATATATAAGTATTTACTATAATAATTAAATGCCTACAGAGACTAGTATTTCATCCCTTTCGGGAATCATCAGTGCAGGGTGTCAGGATTAACGCCAGTCGAACCCCGGCAACAGAAGTCATATTTGGTTTCATTAGCAAGGACTCGAACCATTCGGCTACCAACAACCGCGAGAGATACAGTTGAAATTAAACATTTATTTTTTTAAAATGCTTTTAACGTCAGTCAGAGTGATCTAGTCATTATATGACGATCTATCTATCTATCTATCTATCTCTCTGTCTATATATATATATATATATATATTAGAATTACTTTGCATTTATAATAATAATAATAATAATAATAATTATTATTATTATTATTATTATTATTATTATTATTTTGCCATCTTTATTATCATCATGACATTTCGACAAACTTATAATTACTAATAAGCTAAGATTCTGCCACACTTAAAACTTTATAATCCTCACTCCCCCACCTTTTTGTTTGATAATGACATCGAATTTAACACTTTATAGAAAGATCTGTTTCGTTCTGTCTAGACAATTTCCGGTCAGAGTAATACGAGCTTTCACGGACTGATTTTTTCGCTTAGCCGGATCTTAATTTCTTTAAAATTTGATCTGAAATCACTTTTTCTAGTTAAGCCGATAATGAAGGTTCTCATACTGGTTTTCTCCCCTCTTATTGTTCGGTCCCATTTGACTGGAGACTGACTTCTCTTTGAACTACTGCACTGTCCGAAAAAAAATTTCATTATATCAGCTGTTTTAAAGGCTTTCCAATTGGATTATTTGCATCGTCACGCTGGACTTATTTTGGACTCCATTCTCTCTAAAGAACTATTTTCGCTTTTCGAATCAACTTGAGATGATTTTCATGCAAGCTGAAATTTTATACGCGGTTTGTTTTTATATTTTTTTTTTACATATCCAACATTTTTTCACTTCTCCCATTTTTTTTTTTTGGCAATTTATAACTACAATAAATTGCACTTTCACTCTAACATTGCTGCAAATATAATTTGATGATTTCTTTATATCCCCTGATAAGAAGAATAACAAGAATAGCATTCTTTGAAACTCCGCGGAATAAGGACTTTGTAAATTGGTTTTTGGAGTATTCAGTCGACCAATAAATTTTGATTGTTAAATTTCAACTTACAGTTTTAATTTTCTTTCTCTTATAATAAGCTCTACTCTCTATTGCGTATTGAGCTTTTTTATTCAGTTGGGATTAAATTATCTATATATAAATACTGTAATTTATATTAGTTTGAAGTTTACCATTGCGCATATCAGGTAAACACTACCTCCATTTGATTTAATTATATATATATATATATATATATATATATATATATATATATATATATATATATATATATATATACATATTAATTATTAGTTAACAATTAATACGTGCATAAAAGTAAGTCATCTATATACATGCATGACTTACTTTTATGCACGTATTAATTATTAATTAATAATTAATAATTAATATTTAAATAATAATAAAGTAAAAACGTCCTAAAATTTGGGCGAAGAAAAATGAAAACAAAGGGCAAATAACTCCTTTCTTATAATAAGAAAAACTCTCTCTTTCTCTCTCTCTCTCTCTCTCTCTCTCTATATATATATATATATATATATATATATATATATACATATATATATATATATATATATATATATATATATATATATATATATATATAAAATAAAATAAAAATAACAAGTAAATTTACCAAAATGATCCAAAATGGTAAAACTAAAGTATATTATAAATATTAAAGAATTAATATTTATAAAGTAATCTCAACAAGATGTAAAAGCTCGATAAAACCAAATAGGAGATAGAGCTTATAATAAGAACAAATAGTTAATAAAACATGTTAAAAGGCACTTTGAAAAGGAGTTAAAAACATATTTAATCTGGAAAGGAAACACTTAATGAGTGAATAGTCCTTAATCCGCGGATTAAGGACTATCTATTTCAAAGTGCACTTTTATACATTTTACAAAGTAAGGTATTAAATTATTATACCTTACTTTGTAAAATTTATAAAAGTGCACTTTGAAGATGAATAAATTTCAAATTGAATCTTGTACCTTTATTTTTAAAGCTTATAGTAAAAACATTTTGTTTAACAATTTTCATGCCTTGAATGAAATGCTTTTCTAACTTGTATCGTATCTTTTTAAGATTATATTTTATTTAATTTATTAATTTGGATTAAAAAATGAATGTGGTTTTGCATGTATTTATAAAAACTACTCCTACTCTCTAGTTTTTCCCCTTTTTTTTTGGATTAATAATTATTCAACCTCCTTTGTGAAACAACAAATTTTGTTGTAATCTAGAATCGTCCATCTGCCGTAATGGATAAGTGTTAAGCAATGTTGAATGACTGTTGAACGTTTGATTCTCTCTATAAGCGATACTAAGAAAACTACTTAGGCCTTCTACTTGGTCATAGCTGACGCGATGAGAACAATCTATCTTCCGGATTAATTTTTTTTTTTTTTTACACAGTGATCACCACTTATCAAGGCCCGAAAGCCACTCAGGGATAAGGGTTATTCCAAGTACATTACGTTAGTGTGGAGATTTGATGAAGTGTTTACTTAAGGGGGCGGTTCATTAGGAATTTGTCAACATTGGATTTGAAGACATCCAAGTTGTAGTCCGGAGGGAAGCAGGCAGACGGAACAGAGTACCACAGGCGTGCAGTTCTAAGAAAGAAGCTTTGTTAATGGAATCCGCGTTTTGATTTAGGCACAGATATAGAGTGGGGGAAATTTTTCACAGTGGATTCAGCCAGACGGGTGTTTTTCGTGAAAGATTGGCGAGGGGGGACCAGAGATTGGAGTTCAGACGAGCACCTGCCATGGAAAGGTATTGATTTTCCAAGTTGTATATTAAGATTCTCGAATTCGACAATATTAAGAAGATCGGAGATTGCATCAGCCGAAATGTTGCGAGGGGGAACCAGAGATTGGAGTTCAGACGAGCACCTGCCATGGAAAGTATCGATTTTCCAAGTTGTATATTAAGATTCTCGAATTCAACAATATTAAGAAGATCGGAGATTGCATCAGCCGAAATGTTGTGAGAACATTATCCAAAATTGATATCTAAATAATACATCGTTTTACCGAACGAGTGTGTTTTTAAATGGTAGATTCATTTCAATTAGCAATGACATGGTTAACAGCTGGTCTTTTGTATTCTTTACGGTTGGAGAGTTCTATTCAAGGTAGATAATTAATTCCTGTTAACCATGATAATATGTTAATTTAGGTGATAATTGCGAAACAACAACTGGTCTTATATTGTACAATTTTTACATGGCTTTGTCTCCGTTAATACTTTTAAAATAATTTATTTACTTCGGATGTAATAATGATAGCTTACGTGGGTACTTTTGCTGAGAGAATCTACGTGTATTAAATAAACAGGGCAATTCGTACAAAATACATTTCATACGATTTATTTACAAAGGTCAGAAGTTATAGAGAATTTAAAAGTCCGAACAACGATAAACAGGGTTCAAAAAAGATTGGCCAACCTAATAGGTCTCGCACTGTCAACCGAACTCTAACCTCTGTCCCATCGACGAAATGTTTCATCCTTGTACCTATTTTACAAATATTCTAATGTAAAGTGTTCCGACAAACTCCAAGCCCTTGTACCCCCTCGACGTAAATACCCTCGACTAATCCGACAAGCAGCAAAATTCCACCCCCACACCATAGAAGTCATTAGATTCCGTAAATCCTTTTACTCAAACACTCGACCTTCTAGACTTTGGAATTCCTTCTCAAGTCCCTGCCACAAGCAATAAGCAATAAACTTGCCCCACCTGAAAGCTGAGAGGAAAGTTTTGGGAGACTGAACCTTATAGGTAATACCCAGATGGTGTGTCTCGACCCCACATGTACTAGGCTAGTTCCTGGCCCCGCACCTGTCGGGTTGATTGTCAAAAACGGTCCCGCAAATGAGATAAAAAGATCTAGAATGTTTTCGTTGAAATAACTCAGCAAACTTTGGGCAGAGCCTGGGAAGGATACCTCGGCCTCCAAAACTACCAGAGTCTAGGCCACGGTGTTATATGGTGACTATATATAAGCATGTGTGTATATGTACGTGCGTAGTCATGCTTTTATTTACGACCGGGCTGTATCGTCTAGTGTCTATTTTGTGTATTGTATGCTAGTGTATGTACGACTAAGTTTGTGTGCGTGTGTTTATATATATATATATATATATATATATATATATATATATATATATATATATATATATATATATATATATATATAGGGTGTCCATAAAGTCCGTGGGCAATTTTAAAATGAATTGTTCCAAAATCAAATCCTTTTTACAATCACAAATAAAATTATAAATATTATAAGGCGCACACGGACTTTATGGACACCCTGTATATATATACATACATATATATACATACATATATATACACATATATATATACATACATACATATACATATATATATATAGTGGAGATGGTAGTAAATAAAAACTGAAGAAAGTGCTCAATACTGTTGTAGAGCTAATAAACGTTTTATTTTTTATTACCGTATCTTTCTGTTAAGTTACATTATTGTTTCGGCTACACGGCCGTTTTTTTGGCCGTCTGTAGCGTCCTCAGACTTTTACAGAAACACTAATGTAACTTAACAGAAAGATACGGTAATAAAAAAGAAAACGTATATATATATATATATATATATATATATATATACTTCAGAATAGTATAATGCAATAGATCTACTGGTGTGGAAATCCACTGATTATTGGCAATTTTTCAGCTAATTTAATTTGATGCAAAACAATTTCTTATTTATTTCATCCATTACATTTTTCAGAAACTGTTTTTATTCACAAATTGAAATTAATTTGGAGTGGACTTTGAAACTCATATATTATAATTCAAAAAAATATTTAAAAAATATATAAAGAATTAAAAAAACAGTTTCTCCGAACTTATATAATAATATATTTACCGGACTCATCATCTAAACAAAGGAGAAGCCAAGGAATTATGCCTACTTCGGATTGTTACCTTTTGCTGTGGAAGATTCAAAATACAGATTGGATCTTTTTACCTCACTGCTACCAAAGACTGTCAATTCGGATTTTACCATACAATTTGGATACGAAATTCAATATCCTTTTCATTTTGAACAAATATATAATTTCCCTTATTCTATGTTTTAAATAATGTTTAAACTTTAAATCATGATTTTGTATGTTTATTGTATTTAGCAAATTAGGTATAAACCATTATAATATTTGCTAATATTTTCTCCTCTGAGGAGATGGGTAGACATCGAAAACCTATAAGTTAAGGAGATGTACTTATTGAAATGTATTCTCTGTCTTGCATTTAATAAAAATTCTAGATTTGAAACTTTACCATTTCACGTTATAGAATTTAAATTACTAATTCATGATATATATATATAATATTCTCTTTTCTTGTATGTGAAATGTTTATCGAACGGGTGGCCGAGTGTGTGCGGTGTTTACACACATAGATATAGTTCATCAAACGAGATATATAATGTAACGAGAGTCAGTTATGTTAATACAAGGTGAATAACATATTTTCTGTGGGCACATCAGACAAAAGGGAAACAGACCATCTTAGTAGTACTGTGTGATTGTATCGCTGAAATGAATACTTCTTCCCTCGAAGGAGAACGCCAAACGTTTAGGTCCTGGATATGACCTAAAACTATATCCGATGGTGAGGCATCACCTTGCGGGCCTTGGGGAGTGTGGAGCCACCCTTTAATTGCCATTGCTCCCAGGTCCACTCTAACCCGGAGTGGTAGTACCTGTTAAGGTCTCAACTATGGGTTAAATAGAATCCAACTTAAAAAACAAATCTCCTCCATTAAAAATCGTTCCTCAAAATAACTAGATTCGGCATTAAATAACTTGAAAAAGGTTGATATGCCGTAAAACAAAAACAACCAACCAACCAAACGCTTAGTTATATTTTCATATAGCTTTATTCAATGTCTGTTAGTTTCCTTGGAGATTGCACACATTTGTCTTTGTTTCTACATTGCTCTAATTGGTCTAATCAAATGATTCATATAGTTTTATTCGATGTCTGTGACTTCCTTCGGAGATTGCACACATTTCTCTTTGTTTCTACATCGGTCTAATTAGTCCACAATCAAATGCTCCACAGACGACGGACAAACTCTAATTCCAATCTCCCCTGACGGACTGCTTAACTGACTATCCGCTGCCTTACTAACTCTCTTACTCATGGATATATGATATCTAATTTTCTTTGTTGGTTATCTTATGTTACGCAACCAGACAGTCGTACTGTTTTTGGTTAATTGCATTTTATTATTCTAAACTAAAATTCCCAAATCTATTAAATATCCTATTAATATTTTATTGTTTTAACTATTTCTCTTCTAACACATTTGCTATTGAAAACATCCATTTCAATAATAGTTTTCTCTATTGAATATGAAATATACAATAACATTTGAACATAGCACATCGCCAACCTTGACCTCCTCGTTCTATCGGGTCATCCAATGCTATCTAAGAGTCTTAATATGCAATAACAGTTCACGTGGTTCATTTTCGGTTGAGTGAGTTATAGTTTTGTGCAGTTCTAGAAGGTAGACCCTCCAAAGCTTTACCTTCTCACTCCTTGAGAACGGGTTAGTTTATTGAAAATCGCCTGAGGCGCCCCGACAGAAAAAGCATTTTTTATAGTCCAGAGTGCTCTCCTTCAGGGTTTACAAATTCATGTGGCACATCTTTCCGCCGGTAGAAAGCATAGGGATATTGTTGATTGTAAGATAATCAACGATTAAGTTTGTATTTTGCTCCCATGCGTTGTTTTGAGTAGTGCTCATTGGAAGTAAGTCATCCTATGGTGCTGCGATGACAAATTGTTGACACTGGACTGCTGATAAGCTGTATCTTCAAAATATTTTTTTAATGTCACCCTAGAATCGTTAATAATTTTCACAATCCTTGTTTTGTAATCCAACCATTTTTTAAAACTTTTTATGAAAATCGCTCGAGACAAGGCATGAAACTATTTGATGCTAACAAAGACAAGATATGATTATTGCAAAGGAAGGTAAAAAGAAAACAGTGAGCAGAAAAAGAGTTCCACAACTTTCCAATCCTTGGACAGAAGCTACAGAATAGGAAGTTATATTAGTTTGATTCTCCGGACTATTGTTCTCATCTTAAAGAATTCAAACGATACGAATAACCAAACTTCATCTCGAAATTCAGAAACAGAAGCTGTATTGCAATGAGGTATTAAAACAGTAACTTGATCGAGATCTTTAGAACAACGAGTCGAACGAGCTGGAACAACGGAAGCAGAGAAAAGATCAGACAATTCTGAGGTCTACATGCTATAATAGTATTTGTAGAAAAGACTGAGACTAGAAACGTCACGTTTTCGATTATTGAATTCCTATAAAATAAAATAAAGACTGTTGGACATCCATGATTGAAATTCGATGGATAAATCAAACATAGTTGTGCAAAAGTTTGTACCAAATATGGTTGGATCGCAGAATAGATTTATTACGTAACAAGGGCTGTAAGTTTTAATGGAAAAAATTGAGTGACACCGAGGGGGTCAGAGATCGCCCATACAATGGAAGTTGACGAAATCATATGACTTCCGGGCTGAGAAAATTCTATCTATTTATCGGCTGATAATCAGGCGAACTAAAATGTGGTTGTTTCTCGAATAGTTCCAGTGATAGCAGAGTGCGGTCGCTAGCAAAGTGAAAAAGACAACTGTCTATCAATGTGTGTGTTTTTCTGTCTGCAACGCGTATGCAAATAGTCCGTTAATCTGGTTTCACCGCGATTGTTTTCTGGTTAATAAACTTTCTTAAATACTAAACATCGGCATCTGAGTGATTGTATACACAGACAAACTATATTCACACTTGGCACCACCTAGCAAGCATCACACAGCAACAGAGAGAGAGAGAGAGAGAGAGAGAGAAAGAGAGAGAGAGAGAGAGAGAGAGAGAGAGAGATTATTATTCTGAACTACAAATTTGTTGTCTAAACACAGAAGAGTTCTACTTTGGCGTTTTATGATCAAAGGAAGATGAGAGGGGGTGGCAATACCCGACTTAGGTTTATTGTAAATGATCGTCAAAAGAAAAAAAAAAAATTGCATCAATAAGTGTGTGATTCCATTTTTAATTGTAGGCACATATTACAAGCCATTTTAGCATCGTTACCAGTTTACACAAAGCTATCTGCCTATCTATCTTCGTCTTTCTTCGAAAAGCAGCCCGCAATGGATCAAGTCCAGAGATCCCTCACACCTTTTGTGAATGTTCCAAATTTCTGAATTAATAAACCTCTTATAAAATCTAAACCTCGGTGTCCGAGTGATTGAATCCACAGACGATCAATAACTTAAGTTCCCAACAACAACGACGATAACGATGGGTGTGTATAATGATATATATACACACCACGGACGACCGATAAAGATTGTGAATTTTATGAATGATCCCATGAATGTGCAAGAGTGTCTATAGGCTTTTTTTTTTTCGTGGTCGATCGATATTTTTCCGGGACTTAATTCCTATTTTAGTCACGTAAATTCTTGCGAGTTGAGAACAAACGACGTCGAAGTTGTGTTCGCGTTTCTTCCACGACATTCTATTCCACCACTCGCTTGCTTCTTCCTCAATCGATGGCCGTATTTTTTCGTTTCGTCCTCTTTCAACTCAAATCAACCTTATGTTTTTTTTTACATAGGTATCGCCACTTATCAAGGGCCGAAGACCACTCGAGGATAAGGGTTAAGAGTGTACAGTAGTCAATTGAACAATATAGTAATCGTTAGTAATGTCAATTCAGCAAATTTAAGTGGAACGGCTCATCAAGAACTTGTTTACATTGGACTTGAAGACAATCAGATTGTAATCAGCTGGAAAACATGAAAACGGAAGACAGTTCTACAGGCGTGCAGTTCTAATAGGCTGAGGAAGGATACCTCGACCTCCACAATGTGCAAGAGATAAGGTCACTACCCCACTAAAAGTATATTTATGCTGCCACCTCGAACTCCAATAACGCCTAAATTTGCATTTATCTTATTTTCGTATTTTTTGTATTAAACGGGTTACAAATTCGAGTGCTAGTGCTTCTCTACAGAGGACACATGCCAACCGTGGGCGTTTAATGCTGTGACTTTTTACACTGATATTTAGTAAATAATTGGGAAATTTGTATGGCTTTATTTAGTTTCAGTTTTGTTGTGATAGGCATTTGTTAGACATTAGCTGGGCAACGTCAAAGGTATTGCTAGTCGACGATTGTTATGATCGTTGTAATATTTGTAAGAATATAATGTTATCATAGCAAAATAAATATTTACAGAGAACATTATTTATGTTAAGATGTTTTAATAGAAAAGAATGTTAGAACAAAAACAATAATTTATAAACAGATTGACCTCTAGAGTTGTACGTAGTCTTATGCAGAGGTCATATTAAAGTGACGTGGACTTTAAGTTTTGAGAAAAGACACGCATGATTTGATCAGTCAGAGATCGGGAGTGAGAGAAGGCGGATCGATTCGGAGAGTGATGGCTCCCAGTAGAGGAGATCGGAATGCGTTAGTCTACGACCAGCTTTCTAATGGGCAATGAGAAATTTGTATGATTGTGAGATTAATAGACAGTTGTTAATTACAGCTTATCGGAATACTTACAATAAATGTTGCTCAAAAGATATCTCGATCCAAAAATTGAGGAATATTTGAACAGACGCAGTTAAGGATCGGAAGTGTGTGTGTGTGTGTGTGTGTGTGTGCGTGTGTGTGTGTGTGTGTGTGAGAGAGAGAGAGAGAGAGAGAGAGGGAGAGAGAGAGGATTGAATCGGGCGGTGATGGCTCTCAGTAAAGGGGATCAGAATGCGTTAGTCTAGGATCAAGAGCAGTTTCCCCATGAGGAAACATCGGAAATAAAAGTTGCTGAAAAGTCAACCTGAAATTTTTTGATTCATTGAGATGAATCTTCTTTACATATTTCTTTTATTATTCATTTTTCATCCCAAACAAGACACAGTGCCACTATGAAATAGGGGGCCACTATCAGGGACATAAGTTTCAGGGGCATTATGAAGGGAGATGAATAGCAAGATTTCTGTTCACATTACACTTGAACTTCTGCATATCAGTACAGTTAAGAAAGCAGTATCCCGGAAGGGAGTTTCAAAGTCTGTCAGTTCTGGGGAATAAACTATTGGAGTAGAAGTCTTTCTTACACCTAGAGATCTCTACTGTGAAGGGGTGGGATTTAGCTGCTTGTCGGGGGTATTTACGTTGAGGGGGTACAAGTGCTTGTAGTTTGTCAGAGCATTCACCATTAAAATACTTGTAGAACAGGCAGAGGGATGCAACATTTCG
The DNA here is from genome assembly GCF_053919585.1 of Euprymna scolopes. Lineage (NCBI taxonomy): Eukaryota > Metazoa > Mollusca > Cephalopoda > Sepiida > Sepiolidae > Euprymna > Euprymna scolopes. The sequence continues at coordinate 124,932,799 of NC_136499.1, read as the reverse complement.
TTGATGGGATAGAGGCTGAAGCTTAGATGACAGTTCAGGACCTATCAGGTTGACGACTCTCCTTTGAACCCTGTCAAGGAGTAAGAGCCAAGTAGCAGATGCACCAACCCAAATGTGACAACAGTGCTCCGTACATGGGCAAATGGTGGCCTTATCGAGGTACAGGATACTTTCAGGCGTAAGTAATTTTCTAGTACGGTAGAGAGAGCCCACTTTTTTTAAATCGTATATCTTTTCAAATAACTGTTTATTTAAGTTAATCTGTTATATATTTTGTCAAACTATTTAGATATTTTAAAAATATATTTATTTACAAAAACATGAAAAAACCCAACTATGAATGTGCCATATTTTTTTACAGTTTAAGCAGTTGAAAAAAGGTGAATGTGCAATGTGTCTCCTCAATTGTCTCATAACGACTAACCTCTAAGGCTGTCTAAACTATAGGGAGGGTGACGAACTGTCTTGATGCCTATCTTCTATTTTAGTCAAATAGCCCGTGACAAGCATTGGCACCCTTGGAACAGACTTCGCGCAAATCTTCCGCATCTTCAGTTCTTTACGAATAATTGTGTGTACAGTTCACACACTGATATCAAACTGTGCATTCATTGTCTCTATAGACACACGACGGTCTTTATCCATGAAATTCTTTATTTGGCCAATCAACTCTGGTGTTCTGACTTCCTTACTCCTCCAACACGTTTCATAATTCATCACAGACTCTCTATCTTCCCTGAATCTCTTTGAACTTCAAATCGAAACTGTATGCTAAATCCTGTAATGGAAGTTCTTGGTATTCGGCAGGTAAAAAGATCCAACGCAAGGAAGCTGGTAACAATCTAAGATATACAGGGTGGGCCAAAATAAGGGTCCTATATATATATATGATTATATTTAAAGACAGGACCCTTATTTTGGCCCACCCTGTACATATTTTCCAACGCATATTGTGATTTGCACATCAGTATATGTGTTGTATTTCATTTTATTATTATTATTTATTATGTATATATATATATATATATATGATTATATATATGATTATATATATATATATATTATGTATATATATATATTATGTATATATATGATTATATATATATATATATTATGTATATATATATATTATGTATATATATGATTATATATATATATATATATATATATATATATATATATATATATATATATATATATATAGAGAGAGAGAGAGAGAGAGAGAGAGACTCCACGCTAGGTTTTGTATTTCTGAAGATGCGATACACGGCGCAAAAAAAAAAAAAAACATTGGAATATATTTTACAATAGTTATACTTTCCATCTCTATGATTTTATTGAAGTGAGTATTGATTGTGATTATTGAAACAGCGACAACTATTTATGCGTAGTCGTGTTATAACTCGGGTGTGTGCATATACATGCAATAAGCAGTTCACCAAACGTGTACACTGATGTAAAAGGACAGTTCGTTATCGGAACGCTTAACATCTTTTCTAGGGGCACGTACCTTGTTTCAATGGATCCCTATTTTGGGTTCTGTTATGATGTTACACACGTTTATACACGTACATCCCCAACATGCTGTAGCAGAGTACGTCGCAAGAAACAAAAGACAATTAATAATTCAATTTTTCGTGTTCTAACAACGACATTTATTCAAGGGTACTTTTCCGAATAAACCGGGATTGTGTTCCTTCTCCTTGTCCTCTCTCTCTCTCTCTCTCTCTCTCTCTCTCTCTCTCTCTCTCTCTCTCTCTCTCTCTCGATCGATCGATCGATCGTAATCGTCGATCAATGCACACATGCTTTTATCGTCTTTTTCTTCGCACACGGCTCGGCATTTGAATACGCGCGTACGCGCTCTGTTACACTGTGAAGTTGCAAACAGATTTCTTCCGAAGAACACGAACGATATTTTATGTAACATTTATTCCTTGAATGTTCCCCCGGAATTGCACGTTTACTTGGTTTCTACATCTTGCTACATTGTTCACCGCTAGAATTCCATGAACCTCAGCAACTGGATCCTCTATCTGTTATCCAACTCGACCTCTCTCTCCTCTCTCTGACTATCTGATTCACTCTCTCTCACTAACGCGTATATATATATAAAACCATCCCTTTGTTTTTTTCAACTCTCTCCGACGTCAGAGATCAAACTTATTGTTATTCTAAATCAAGTTTTATTTATCCAACTTCCATGATACTAAATTCCATTACGACTTGAAAGAGTGTCTATAGTTTTTTTTTTCGGTAATTAATCCATATTTTAGTCATAAAAATTCCTTCGGCGTTGAAGTTGTTCGTGTTCGACAAAACGTTGGCTTATTCTCAAGAGAGGGAAAGAAGAAAGCAAAATGGTTGGAACTCTTAACTCTCGCGCTCGCACTTAAGAGATTTTTTATCTTTTTTTATTACATTTTCACCCCCAAACAAGGCACAGGGCTACTTTGATGTAGAAGGCTACTATCAGGGACATACGTTGCAGGGATAGTATGTAGGGAGTTGAGCAGCAAGATGTCTGCTCACATTACATATGAACTTCCTTGCACCTAGGGATCTCTACTGTGTAGGGGTGGGACTTTGCTGCTTGTCGGGTTTGGCAGGAGTATTTATGGTGAGGGAGTACAAGAGCTTGTAGTTCGTCGACTTTCTTACACCTAGGGATTTCTACTGTGAAGGGGTGGAATTTAGCTGTTTGTCAGAGGTATTCAAGTCGAGGGGGTACAAGTGCTTGTAGTTCATCAGAACATTCACCATTAAAATTCTTGTAAAACAGACAGAGGGATGCAACATTTTATCGGTGGGACAGAGGTTGAAGCTTAGATGACAGTTCAGGACCTATCAGGTTGGCGACTCTCTTTTGAACCTTGTCTAGAAGTGAAAGACTAGTAGCAGATGCACCAGTCCAAATGTGACGACAATACTTCATACACGGACGAATTGTGGTGTTATAGAGGTGCAAGATGTTCTCGATGTATTTGTTCCAACTCAGGTTTCCTGTGAACGTTAAGTCAAGGAGTTTGAACGGAGTACTTTCAGGTAATGCATCTTCCACAACTGGTTCACTCCTTCCCAAGCAGCCGTCGCATGTTCTCTTTCGTCCCCTTCCCAGTCAACAACCTCACGTGGACGAGATAAGATCACTGCCATGGAAAAAAGAAACATTTATCTTCTTATTTTCGTATTATTTTTCGTATCGGACGGGTTCCAGGTTCGAGTGCGAGTGCTTCTCTACAGATGAGCCACGCCAACCGTGTGTGCTTATTACTGTGGGTTTCCACACCGTTATTACACGATTCCAACTGATTGTTTTATTTTTCGACCATCCTCTTTGTTATCGAAACATTTTCTCTGAAAGTTTCCTATTTAAAAAAATCTACTTCTACATACAACAACACAAATAATAATAATAATAATAATAATAATAATAATAATAATAATAATAATAATAAGGATATTGTAGATTGCTTAAAGTATTGTGCGTAGTGTGGAAGGAGTGTATTCGAAGGCTATATCAATGCGGTTGATAGGAAACACCGTGGAACCGAGTTAGCATATGAAAGAATAATTATAATATTAGAAGAAATTATCAATAATTTTCAATTGTATTACGTTTATCTGCCAACATAAATGTGTCGTATAAGATGGTAGGTGTTGGTATCCCTAATAATAATAATAATAACAATAATAATAATAATAATAATAATAATAACAACAACAACTGAGGAAACTTACGATACTCGGAAGTGCTAATATATAACAGAAGACCATACCGATCTATTGCACAATCGACATAGCTTTAAATCTCCTGCAGAGTACAACAATAATACAAAGAACTGCATAAAAAAGTGAGAAACTCTCGTATGAAAAAAAAAAAAAATCAAAAGAGAAATATCAAGACTTTTTTTTTTTGGTGACATGGAGCATGAGAAAAAATGAGGGGGAAAAAAGGTGTTGGTTTTAATGCGTTTAAAGTTCATCTCCTTTTACCACCAATGCCTGGGTCCTCACTTTCCCATCAGGTGAAATGAATGGCTTTCCTCCTGATGGAAGCCTCTTGCTTTGATAAGCTTCATTTGATGTCTTGCTCCACTTTTCACCCTGTGAGTAGCTGTAGTACCAAGCACCAAGCCATTTTTTTTTTTTACTTTTTATTGCTACAAATGACGGATATAGAGGGCCAAAACGTTTTTCATCAGATGCAGAAGTATGTGTGTGTGTGTGTGTGAGAGAGAGAGAGAGAGAGAGAGAGAGAGAGAGAGAGAGAGAGAGAGAGAGAGAGACTGTGTATAAATATTTAACCGATAAACTCTTAAACTATTGGTCACATAACACTGAAATTAACAAGAAATAGTAATCATGCATCAAGGATGGTTTATAACGAGTAAAATCTTTGTTTGGATGGATCAATAACGCGTATAGAAATATGTCGGCAAGTTAAAATGCAAAATGTTTATTTCAACTGGCGTACACATTTTCATTAATTTTTACGCATGCACAAATTCAATCATAGTTCAATTAGTTTAATTTTAAATATTTCTTATCTAACTGTCGATAGCTCAAACAGAAAGGAACCCGTCCGGAGCGCTAAATGTTTTGGTTTCGATTCTAGCTGATGGCGCCCAAGTAAAAGAAAGAATAACATTCAATAATTGTACTTTTATATATAAAAACAAAAAATTATATAGATTATTTAATTAATCGGAATTCATTATTTAGAGAAGTATTATTTATTAATTTATTAATTATTATTATTACTATTATTATTATTATTAGTAGTAGTAGTAGTAATTAATTTATTTATTATTATGAGTATCATTTATTATTATTATTATTAGTAGTAGTAGTAGTAGTAGTAGTCGTAGTAGTATTAATTAATTTATTATTATGAGTATCATTTATTATTATTATTATTATTATTATTATTATTATTATTAGTAGTAGTAGTAGTAGTAGTAGTAGTAGTTATTTATTTAATTATTTATTCTTCATCCTTTTCAGTTGTTGTTTAACGACGTTTCGGCCAACTACTCCTCTGGCCTTCGTCAGGTGGCAAGCGTAATTGCTGAGAATGCAGTTAGGAGCTTCGGAGTTCCTATCCCGTCGCGGTTACCACCTGATGAAGGCCAGAGGAATAGTTTGCTGAAACGTCGTAAAACAACAACTAAAAAGAATGACAATAATTAATTAATAAATAATACGCATCTCAATAATGAATTCCAATTAAATAATTTATTTACCATTCCGTACGGACACGACCATGGGAGATCAGATAATAAATAAACGGGGATTTATAAGACCAAAAAAAACAACAAAAAAAACAACAGCCTTGGTCGCCCTTCGGGGCCCTTGGCACAGTGGATAGAGACATTGGATCTCTATGGCTTCAGGTGAGCATTGTCTGAAGATAGCGGTTTCAATCCTACCCAAAGTCGGTCAGTCTTGAAGATGACACTTACAGTGGAAGACCCCCAAAATTTGACATTGGAAAAAAAAACCCCAAAAAACAAAAACAAAAAAAAAAAAAAACAAATACAAATATTACAACTAGAACACTTGTACAAGAGTTGGAACTTTCCAAAAGAACACTCATGAGCATTTTCATGTTTTTACAAGAAAGTCACCACTTTTTCTTTTTCTTTTTTTTTTTTTTACATGGTAGTCACCACTTATCAAGGCCCGGATCTTTCTTAGAAGTGCACGCCTGTGGAACTTTTTTTTTGTTTGCCTGTTTCCAACCTCACTACAACTTGGATGTCTTCAAGTCCAACATAAACAAATTCCTGATGAATCGCCCCCTTAAGTAAGACACTTTATCAAATCTCCAATACTAACGATTACTACGATGCTATCCCATATATTACTGTACACACAATAATCATTATCCCCGAGTGGCTTCCGGGACTTGATAAGTGGTTACTACCATATAAAAAAAATGACTATCCCTGATAAAATTGTTTCTAAGACGGGTATATTTGCCGATGACACCACACACAGGCACGAGGAGAAAACAAATGAACATATATCTAAGGAAATGGCAGAAACACTAGGGAAGACTTCCAATCTGTAGTGCCATGGGGATAAAAATAGATGATCACATTCAATGCTGCCAAAACTAAGCTTGTTTCCTTCAATAATTACAAGAAATCTTCTCTACCACCAATAGCAATGGCCAAGAACACATTACCCGAAAGTACTTCCTTTAAACTTCTCGGCCTAATGTTTACAGGGAGCATGAACTGGAATAGATATATTGAGAGCATTGCCAAGGCTGCTTCGAAGAAGGTGGGCTCTCTCTACTATGCTAGAAAGCTACTTACGCCTGAAAGTATTCTATACCTCTATAAGGCCACCATTCGCCCATGTATGGAGTATTGTTGTCACATTTGGGCTGATGCATCTGCTACAAGTCTCTCACTCCTGGACACGGTTCAAAAGAGAGTCGCCAACTTAATAGGTCCTGAACTGTCATCTAGGCTTAAGCCTCTGTCCCATCGACGAAATGTTGCATCCCTCTGCCTGTTCTACAAGTACTTTAATAGTGAATGCTCTGACGAACTACACACACTTGTACCCCCTCGACGTAAATAAGCCCGACAAACCCGACAAGCAGCTAAATCCCACCCCTTCACAGTAGAGATCCTTATGTGTAAGAAAGCTTTTTACTTCAATAGTTTCTTTCCCAGAACTGCTAGAGTTTGAAACTCCCTTCCGGGATTCTGCTTTCCCAACTGTACTGACATGCAGAAGTTCAAGTGTGATGTGAACAGACATTTGGCTGCTCATCTCCCTTCATAATATCCCTGCAACTTATGTCCCCGATAGTAGCCCCCTACTTCAAAGTGGCACTGTGCCTTGTTTGGAGTGAAAGTTGAATTTAAAAAAAAAAAAAAGAATGATCCAATGATCCAACCATTTTTACATCCTGGAAACAGATTTGATGTATGTGTTCCATTTCAAACCAGGAGTGAAAGCTGTCTGTGTGCCTGCAAAATGCTCGAAACTTTCTGGACAATCTATTTTAAAGGTATAAAATGATATTAAAAATTTAAACTAACTTTCACTTTCATTGTCCATCCTTAGCTTAATCTAATTTTGTCTCCTTCACAGTTGAATACATGCATGCAACATTAACTCATAATTACAAACATTGATTTAAGCTGATTGTCCAAATTTAGACATCGGCGGCGCCAGGCTGAGGGTCAAAGGTTAAAGAAAAGAGGCTGAAGAGGCAGAATTTCTAAAAATAAAAGGATTAAGGTGGCTCATTATACTTGTATTCTCGTGTGACGGCGGTTGTTCAGACAAGTTTAAATACGCGGTGCGTAACGTATTTGAGGGCAGATATGCATATACTAGTGTTCAGGCGATTAATCGGAATCAGGAATCGAAAAATCGGAATTTTTGGGAGTATTGGAATCGGTATGGAAAAATTTTGTGCCTTTTTAAAAATTGGCTAAAAACGTTAATTTCTTCACCCTCAACTGGGCACTTTTCTACAAGGAGGGGTCGCTTTTTTCGCTGATATTCTCGAAAGTTATCTCCTGTTATCGATTATCTAGCCTTGATTTAAACCTCCGCCACTTCCGGTTTGGCGATGGATGCAACGGCAAAGACGTCACCTAAATTGTTTCGCATTCTTTTCCTCCTTCGCGTTACGGGTTCGAACTGCTTTTTTTTCTTCTTTGCTCAACACTCACCTCTAAAAACCCGGGCAACGCCAGGCACAAAAGCTAGTTCTAAAAAAAAAAAAATGAAAGCAACAATAATTCTATAACTATATATATATTTAGAAATTTAAAAAGAATCAGAAAAGATTGGAATCGTCGAATCGCGAGTACGTATACAAACAAAACGAATCTTAGTAACAAATAAAAATATCCAGTTATAGTCAAGATCGTCCACTTTTTTTTTTTACTTCCGGTTTCTACTATCTACTTGGCTGGGTAATTAGACATGATCAAGCGGGCACGAAAGTCATTCTTAACCTGAGGAATGAGAGGATGGCTTACACGTTACCTGAGAGGAAGAATGGTTAATCAAAAGGGACTATATCTTGTTTGTTATCGTCGTCTAGTCTGCCGAGCCGAAACCGGAAGTAAAAAAGAACAGATCATCTTGACTGCAACCAAATATTCTTTTTATTAATAAACGAAGGTATTTTCTGTTTAATGCGCGCAACTAATAGAAATTCTGTTAAAACCATGATTATTAATTCTCCATTTTATTTATTTATTTATTTATTTTTCGTATTGCTGTCTGACCTTAGGGTTAGTTATAGGGTTAGGGAATGGTGTTTCCCCTTCATAACGTATCATTAACTATACAATAAATAAGTTCTAAATACGTTTTTGAAGAAAAGAATAAATATATTTCTAACAGAACGCGGACGCGCGTATGCAAATGTATGTGAAATGACGTCATCGGTAAAGAAAAGTACTAAAGGAGAAAGAACACGTCAGAGACGACAATCACGTTAGAGACGTGAATGACGTTTGAGAGCACGTTAAAGCCGTGGGTGACGTCACAACCGTAACGAGAAGTCACGCGTGGTCGGAGAAATCCGAGTGTTGTATATGTTCTGATGCTACACTTCAATTTATTTGTCCTTAGTCAATGTAAGGTAAAGCCTTCTATACTAAAGCAATTTATATATTTGCCTACTGTCAGAGTGCCTCTTATTGGGGAGCTGGTTTTACCCTTGATTAAAAACGACCTTGTGCCATATATTCCTCTCAGTGGGGACGCAATTAAATACTAATAATAATGGTAAAAAGTAAAGATAAGAGTAAAAAGACTCCTGGTCAGCAGAATAATAAAAATAAAAATGCTCTACGACAATTGGAGACAAAACTGTATTGATGACCATCACCCCACACAACAATCTTAACCCGTGATCTCTCAAACAGACAGATACCTGGATCCACCTTGGCTTTACATATTAGCACCAATGGTCCTTCTTTTAATTATCAGGAGATTAATTCACCATATTCCAGCAACATCTGTATTTTCTAGAGATGCCTATCATAAAAATTGAAATATCTTTCAAAAGCTACAACTATTGTCTGATGCATATCGGCAACATTGATACAATCAAATTTCAGTATAAAATTTGAAAATCTAGAGTAAACCTATACAATCAGTTTCATTTGATAATATTTTAAAATTCTCTCTCTCTCTCTCTCTCTCTCTCTCTCTCTCTCTCTCTAATTTATGCCCTCTTCGATTTTTTCTTTATATGTATGTATGTATGTATGTATATATATATATATATATATATATATATATATATATATATATATATATATATATATACTAGCAAAAGTACCCGTCGTTGACTGGGTTCAAAAACAGCCTACAGAAAATGGACACTGATTTATGAAAGTATGATAGGTTATGAAAAGGAAGGGTTGTAATTAGATAGCTTCGAATTTGGGGGTGTCAAAACCAAAGCAAAATATGATGAAAGTAAAAATAAAATAGATAAACCCCATAATTTATTATACCATACCTGTTCACACTGAAACACTTATCATAATATTCTGTGGATCTATATTAAAAAACCTCGTTAAACTTTGTGACATATTTCTATTCTATGGAGGTCAGGCGCGAACGAACACCCCATAATTTTATTATACCATATTTCTTCAAACTGCAACATAATTATCAAAGTATACTTACGCAGACAGATATAAAAAGTCTTTATTAAAGTTTGTGCATATTTCCATTCTATGGAGGCCAGGCGCGAACGCAGATCCCACAATTTTATTATACCATCCCTATTTAAGTTAAAACATACTTATCAAAGTATTATTATGTACATCTATATCAAAAACACTTGTAAACGTTTTTTTTTAATTTTTAAATTTTTTATTTCCATACATGTTGACCATGCGCGTACGCAGACCCCACAAGTTTAATGAATCATCATTATGTCAGATCAAACATACCCATTCCTGTGTCTTGATAATCTTCTATCATTATATGTGATCAGGTTTCTATAATACTCAACCATATAGGAGCCTATTCGTGGCCAGACACACACACAAACGTTCAGCTTTTTATTATATTATTTTTATTTCCAGATTTGAAATTTGGTATTTAGGATATTCAGACATGTGAAAAACATGTGGAAAACTTTGTAATAGGTTTTCAACCGATAAAAAAACCGGCTGCTAAGGAGTCAAAATTTAAAAAAAATTGGGACGTGAAGGTCGTCCGATTTTTATCTATTTGCAAACTGTTTCACGACTGTGCATGCGTGAATTGTTAACACGAAAGATTACAATAAGTTTTCAGTATAAAATGTGAAAATCTAGAGTAAACATAGACAATTAGTTTCATTTGATATATTTTTTTTTGGTTATTAGTCGTAGTTCTTGTAACCAACTCACATTGATCTCCCTCCTCTCTCTGTCGCTCTCTCTATCTTTCACTCTCATATATATATATATATATATATATATATATATATATATATATATATATAATGTTAAAAGCCACGTATGCTTCTAGAATAGTGATATAAAGATTATGAGGGTTTTTTGAAGCATGAAAACGATGTTAATTTTTGTATTTAATATTTTATTTTTTATATTTCAAGCGGTCCTCCACTCTTGGTCACAATTTTCGATACTTTTTTGTATATATATAAATTTATACATATATATAAATATATACATATATATATATATATATACACATATATATATACACATATATATAAATATATACATATATATATATACATATATATAAATACATATATATAAATATATGCATATACAGTGATGATCATATTTATTGGCACGGTAAAATAAAAGTTAAATTTTGTCTAATAAATTCTAAAAAAGGGATTAAATTAAAGAAAATAACAAAGTATATTATGTATTTTTAACTGGCCTTTCCGATGCAGCAATCGGATTTTAGAAAAAATAAATAACAAAGGAACAACAAACATAATTGCAAAAAACCCTTGTTCAAAATTATTGGCACGATTTATTTAATAATCAATTGTATAGCCTTTGTCCTTGATTACCTTCCTCAGTCGCTTTTCATAGTTTACAACCAAGTTGTTCCACTCTTCAGTAGTAATTTTAGCCCACTCTTCCTGACAGTAATCCTCCAATTGAATAATATTCTTAGGCTTCCTTTGCATTACCCTCAATTTTAATGTTCTCCATAAATTTTCAATTGGATTAAGGTCTGGGCTTTGTTATGGCCACTCCAAAACATTAATATGATTGTCCTCAAGCCATTTCTTAGTACGTTTAGCCGAATGCTTTGGGTCATTATCTTGCATGAACCACCAACGACGACCAAGTGAGAGCTCTTTAGCAGAGTCTTTCAGGTTTTCATCCAATATTTTAACATAATCTTCCTTTTTTATGCTACCTGTGACCTTAACAAGTCGCCCTGGTCCAGAGGCAGCAAAGGATCCCCAAAACATCAAACTGCCTTCACCGTGCTTCACTGTGGGTATGGTGTTCTTAGGCAGGAAAGCTTCGCCAGATTTTCTGTAAATATAAGACACTTTATTATGGCCAAATAACTCTATTTTCGTTTCGTCAGTCCATAGAACACGTTTCCAGAATGCAACATCTTTATCAATATGACGTTTTGCAAAGGCTAGCCTTGCTTTCAGGTGCATAGGCTTCAATAAGGGAGTCTTTCTCGGACGAAATGCTTTTAAACCAGCTCTCTTCAAAACTCTACCAACTGTATGTCGAGATACATTCACTCCAGAGGTGCTCTGTTCATCAACAATCTCCCCAACAGAGATCCTTGGGTTTTGTTTTACTTGTCGAACAATTTTCCGTTCATCTCTTGGGGAAAGAATCCTTTTTCTCCCTCTACCCTCTAAACTCATAACGTGGCCTTGCGATTTGAACTTGTTTATTATGGCTCTAACAGTGGATTTGGGAAGGTTTAGCTTCTTTGAAATCTTATCATAGCCCTCCCCATTGGTATGGCATGCTACAACAAGCTTCCTGACGTCTTCGCTGTGTTCCTTAGTTTTAACCATGGCGATTGAAAATTATAATTTAGTCACTTATAATAGTTTTAATAAATCGCTATCTAAAAATTATCTGAAAAAAATTATTCACTGAATTAGCGTTAAACAAGCATAATATGGCTATAAAAAAGTTCAGAAAGCACGCAAACCGGAAATTGATTGATATTATACTGATACTAAAAGAAAAACAAAGCCGTGCCAATAATTTTGAACAAGGGTTTTTTGCAATTATGTTTGTTGTTCCTTTGTTATTTATTTTTTCTAAAATCCGATTGCTGCATCGGAAAGGCCAGTTAAAAATACATAATATACTTTGTTATTTTCTTTAATTTAATCCCTTTTTTAGAATTTATTAGACAAAATTTCACTTTTATTTTACCGTGCCAATAAATATGATCATCACTGTATATATACATATATAAATATATACATATATATATACATATACATACATAGGTATGGTATAATAAATATATACATATATATAAATATGTACATATATATATACATATATATAAATACATATATATATAAATATATACATATATATATACATATATATAAATATATACATATATATACATATATATATTATATATATATATATTATATATATAATATATATATAATTTATACAGTCCTGGTCAAAATCATAAGACCACTTAAGAAAGTAAGCGTTTACGCATATTATCGAATTTTTAATCAAGCAAATGTTTGAAACCAATGCAAAAAGGGAAAATATGGTGGAAAAAAATGAAATCTGCTTCATTCGAAACCTTAAGTGCTCTTGGTGTTAGAGTGAATGCATGGCTTCCTATGGCCTCTTTCTGGTTGATGTCTCGGCTTGACCTGGCAAGTACCGTCAGCTTTGCAAACAGGTCCTTGGTCTCCTTCAGATCCACAGTATTATCTCTGATTTTCCCGTAATCTTCTTGTTCCCAGAAAGGAACATCTTGTTCTCTTTCTTCACAGGGACCCAGAGACTGACATCTCCAGTGATCCGCTCTGACACGTAATCCTTATACTGTTAAGGAACAGTCGCCTGTTCTTGTAAGTGAGTAGAAATGAGATAGGATAGTCCGAGAATTCGAACCTGGGAAGTTGGGTTTGGAATTAAGAATTCCGATCATAAGTTTAAAATAAATAATACATATATGTTATTGAAAAGGAATTCGTTGTTAGTAATGCTATTGAAAAAGGAATTTGATGATGCAATTTTGCTAATGAAATGAAATTAAATTAAAATTGAGGTTATCTAAATCCGAACAATAGAAAATGTTAAACATTATTGTTTAATAGGTTAGTCGGAAATGAGGTTAGAGAATTTTTCTTTGCAAGCATGTGTGGTCGATGCACGTGTTTTGGGCATGTTTTAGACAACGTGAGGCATGTCAGGCCACGGGATCGATATGCACGTTGTTTGGTCATGCAATGACGTCATGAGTAAGAGATAAGTTCTCAATATCGTTAGAGCTTTAGGAAAGGAGTCAGTCAGTCAGAGAGAAGTCAGTGCCGGGACAGGGTCGGACAGACAGAGCTGACATCCACCTTGGAAGGGAAAGTTAGAAGAAGGAAATCATGTAGAGACTTTGAATTCCTTGATGCAAAGCCATTGACCGGTCGAATGGAATAAACGAACATCATCATATTTTTGTAACTGTCGTCTTCGTGTTATGTCATTCAACAACAAAGGTATTGTGAATTTGTATTATAAGAACTTTGTGTATAAACTCATCTAAGAATGTGTCTATCATCTTAAGAATGTACCACCCTCTCAGTATCAAGAAATAATGAATGGTCCTTCATTATGATAAAAGACTGAGAATCATCATCTCAAAAATATATGTGTTAAAGAAACTGTCAGAGCTGTATAAATGTCAATCTCTCTTTTATCTATATATCTAGTCCCCTCTCAATGTGTATTACATGTACCCTGTCTCTCTTTATATGTACCCTGTCTATCTCACTAATATGACCACTCTAAGACGAAGATGCAACAACAAATATATAATATACGTCATGCCTTCTAATATAACCCCTATCCAACAATACAATTTCTGTCCAATGGCATCAACATTCAAAATCTGTGGTACATACTCATCTGGGATGTAGGCATTAGTGATCACATGGTACAGGTTTTCCATTTTAGTGTTAAAGGGGTTTCCATGGCTGCGTATGGCTTTCTTCATCTTGTCGACTGTACCATGTGCCCTCTTGACTGCACTTGGTCCAAACTCATGATGCTCTGTGATTCTGTCAGCTTCCATGTCAAACTGACTCTTGAACTCTTTTGACAGACGTGAAAGTTATGGTGTGGCCAGAAAAAAATCTCTGTCTGGCATTGGCATTGTTTGGAGATGCCTATGATGCCAGAGCTAGTCTTCATCAGTTTGTTCAGGTGTTCACATGCATGGTCTGCCCCAACAAACACAAAGGGAATGACACTTTGCGTGACTGATATATTGCCTGCTCGTAATTCCTTCCATATCTGAGGGTGATTGGTCCTCAAATCATGCATATCTGCGATATATCTCGGGCAGAGTCGCTTATACTTGATGCGGTCCATGGAAAAGAACAGCTTGCTCAATGCTTCTCCAACTTGCAGATGGAGTTCCAGGTCAGCATTCCGAGTTGCTGCTACAAAGGACAGAATTGCTTCCACCCAATCTAGGTAACTCATCATGACCTTGAACATTGCATTCTGGAATTTTTGTTCCTTCCATTTTATAAATGCTGTGATGACCTCAGCAGTGATCAAGGCTTCCTGTTTGCTTGATTCACGAATTCTTGTTGCATGTGTCATGGTGGGCAGTCAGTACCAGTCCCAAAACCTGAGGGTTCACTCGTGTACGGGGTGACTTGAATGCTGATTCATTGCTTGGCTTGTACCTTACCGGTTTACTGGATTTGAACCCATACATGATATTCTGACTCAGCTTCAGTGTTGCTAGGTCAACATCTTTGGTTCTCTTTACAGTTTCCAGCTTTTCAGCAGGCCCAACCATTATCCAATGGATTAAGGTGTATAATTCAGCTGGAACATCGTCATTGTCACTAGATACCTGCATGACATTTCTTTCCTTGGGCTCTTTGAAGGTTGCAATGCTTTTCCTTATCACCTGTGCTGCTTTGTAGATTGTTTTCATGCTGTTCTCCTCCTCCTTATCAGTTGTCATTGAGGTATTAACCATGTCCTCTTCACATGTATCTCGGGAGTAGAGGACAGTTGGATTCCTTGTTTAGTCGAATAGACTTCAGGTGCCGCAAATAAGTAAGAATCCTTTCTTTCAGCCATTTTCTACCTACCTATATTCAACAGGTATATGACTTTCAAAAACTTCCGAACCAAGTATATTAACATAAGTCGTTTCAATATCATCCATCCAAAGTTATGCCTTGTTTTTTTTTGTTTCTACATCAATAAGATTTATCAGCTCAAGCAAACTCGCCTTTTGTAGAAAAGGTTCTTCAGCAGTTTTGCTAGTGTTAGTATCTCAAAGAGCATGTAACAGATTTTTGGTTCAGCAAGCCTTGTGGTATAGGACATCAATTGCATGTGATATGCAGGTGTTCAGCCTAGTTTTCAGTGTAGGATTATGGGACCTTTCCACATCATCTTTGAGATTTTTACCTGCATTGTTAGTCCTGATCTGGTACAGTTGTTGGCCACTGTCCTGTTGGCAGAAGAAGCACTCTTTCTTATCCAGTGGACTTGTATGTGATCGTGTGACTGGCAATGCAGAACCAGATGTAGAGGCGCCTGGAACAGCCTCTTTTGTACTTCCTCTTTTCTGGCCAGGCTTTTTGGCTGTGTAGTGTCCTGTAGCTAAAGCGTGTGCATTGCGATATCTTTCACGTTGTATTTTAACTTTGTTAGTTGCACTCGAATGACATGAGCGATGCCAGACAGCCCTCTCTTCACACATTGTTTCTGTTGTGCAGTTCTGCAGTCGCCTTTGGATTTGGGCATAGCCTCCATCATTCAAATTAGCCCTCTCTAGAATTACCTGCAGTACGAGCCCATAGGATTCTAATCAAGGATGTTGCACCAAGACTCCTTTCTTTTTATCATCAGACTGGCAGAGAATGCACAGCTTCCAGTTAAACGACTCCTTGGTTTGACATGCCTCCTCTCTACTTTGCGACTCATCACTGATGCTTAACCTACAAACACAGAGAGAATTACAGTAATGTTAGAATAGAAATACAAAAACTACAAGTTCTCAAAGTATCAGAAGTAAATTAACAATTTGAATTACTGATATAAAAGCAAGTTTG
The DNA here is from genome assembly GCF_053919585.1 of Euprymna scolopes. Classification (NCBI taxonomy): domain Eukaryota; kingdom Metazoa; phylum Mollusca; class Cephalopoda; order Sepiida; family Sepiolidae; genus Euprymna; species Euprymna scolopes. Next base: position 124,916,499 of record NC_136499.1, on the reverse strand, counting down.
TTTTTTTAGGAACAACTGAAGTATGAATTTATAAATGATACATATTTTTTATTACAAAGATATTGCAATAAAACAACACCACATCAGTTTGAACCCAGTTATGCATCTAAAGGTTAATGTTAAAATGTTGTTGCTTTATAACTAACACCATTGTCTTCTATGACCCTGAAAATGTAGGCTTAGTAGTTAAAATCCGTGTTTCAGCTTATTTAGAGGCCAAGATATTACAAAACGTACATTTTACAGCTGCCATTTTGTAAATTCCAATATGCCCGCCATATACACATCTGGAAAAATTTTATAACCACCACCATTGGCTTCCTGGACCCTGAAAATGTAGGTTTACCAGTTTAAATCAGTGTTCCAGCTTATTTAGAAGCCGAGATATTACAAAACGTTCATCTTACGGCGGCCATTTTGTAAATCCAATATGGCCGTCATATACGCATTTGGGCAAATGCAAACATTAATTTTTTTATTCCTGAGACAAAAATCTTTCCAAAAATGTATAGATTTGCAAATCTCCAAAAAGTCCCCACAAAATTACATTAGGAACCTGACTAATTCATATAATACTACGTCTGCCTTTCCTTTTTACGTACGTGAGCACTTACATTAAAAATAAATAAGATTATCCGATCATTAAAGATAAAAGTAAGAATTATTTGAAGTCGCTGTGATTTCGAAAATTTAGACCTATTTTAAAATGTTTTTTTCCTAAATCGAATATAACATTATTAATAACTATCTATTAATAGAAAAAATATCGTTACTACTTTGATTAACTTCAGTGATCAGACAAGAACCGATGTGTCAACGTGATCATGCCGTATATAGACGAAAAAAAAAATAGACCTATTTATTTTCAGCAAAATTTTAAAAATTATTTGAGGAATTACAAGTAAGTCGGCCGCTGGGGTAAATGTGGTATTATGGCGATTGGCGATTCTAGTTAAGAGTTGAAAAGATTTTCTAATTATCGCGATAAAAGAAAGGCCAACGACGCCCATTTTCTCACACTTTTTGAATGGCCTTATGTTTAATTCTTTATTAATGTAAATTTTATAAAATTTTCTGCAAATAAATATTTCAAAGTGTAGTATCTGTTCATTCAAAAAGGAGGTGTAACAAAGCCACTGATACATGTGGAAATGACCAGTGCTTTTCTTTCATCTGAAAACAAAACTCGTGTCTAAATTCTTTCCTTTATTTATTTTTGTTTATTTATTTATCTTTATTTATTCATTTATTGATTTTTTTTATTGATTTTGTTATTTTTTTGCGAGACTTTTATACTCAGCATCGGGTGCGGTTAAAATTGGACGGCCACGTTAGAGAAGATTATTTGGTGCCATGATGGCCAGATAATATTAAAAAAAGGGGGGATAACACTGGAGAAAGAGAGAGAGAGAGAGAGAGAGAGAGAGAGAGAGAGAGAGAGAGTAGCAGAGAAGGGAAGAAAAAAATGAACGAAGTCGGAAATTAGAAAAGTTTGGTGGAAAGAAGTAATGGCACCAATCGGTGAGTGTACGGCTTTCGTTCTTTTCTTTTCTTCTGCACTTTCAAGATTTTTCCGGTTTGTCGTTATCGCAAGAAGCAAAAGGTATTACGAATCGGTCATACAATATTAAAGAGGAAATCGGTCATACCTATTTGACGTATGAAATTGCTTATTACGGAACACAACTTAATTGATTATTTGATGTATTTGCAAATGTAATTGACTTTTTTCGTTTCACTATAATCAACACACACACACACACACACGGATATATATATATATATATATATATATATATATATATATATATATATATATATATATATAACTACTTAATTTACTCACATAAAATTAATATACGAAAGGATAGATTTATGCGTAAACTTTATGTATTTACTTCAAAAAGCTCAATACGTAGGTAGAGCTAGTTAGTAATTTATAAAATATATATGGCGATTAAGCTACACTGAATATTCCGCGTTTCATCCACTCTAGGACTCCTCAGGCTTATGCGCGAATTCTGTGGTTGTTTATCGTTTTTATATGCTCATCTTCTAAAAACGATAAACAACCACAGAATTCGCGCATAAGCTTGAAGAGTCCTAGAGTGGATGAAACGCGGAATATTCAGTGTAGCTTAATCGCTATATATATTTTATAAATTACTACATACACACACACACACACACACACACACACACACGCACACATATATATATATATATATATATATATATATATATATATAAACATATTTATATATATATATATTTTTTTTTTAATTAGCCCAGCCTTGACAGTCGAGTTTCAAATTCCTTCCATTTCTTTTTTCTACGCACATGTTATCTTTATTTTAATAATATTATTTGAACTTCTTCCCTTTTCCTTGTACCCATTTGTGAATTATTCCACGGATTTCTGCCTTTTGGATTACTTTGGACCATCTTCCAATTACGCGATTCCCTTGGATTTTACTTGTGGAAATGGAAATTTAACCAACTTTTTTGGATTCTGGATTTTTGGATTTTACCGTGATTGGATATTTTACCCTTCACCAGACTATCCATTCACGTGAAATCACTTTTTTCTTCACCCTACTCCCTCTGCTTCACTTTTTGTTACCAAGTAAGATCTATGATTTACTTGTAGTTTCATTAAATACTTTTGCAAGCAAAATCCGATCCTGCATTTTGCTAAATCCTACCCTCTGATGGGAAGGAAAGTATTTCTTCGAAGACAGTAAACGACCAAGTTCTCTCCGATTCTCTCTCCTCTGATCTTGAGCACGTGGTACAATGGGGAAAGGAGTGGCTGGTTACTTTTAATGCATCTAAAACCAATCTTCTCTCTTTACATCATCAACATTCTGATCTACATCTGGCATCAATTGAAATAAATGGCTCTCGTCTTCAGGAGGCCTCAAGTTTTGACAAGCTTCTGGGCTTGACCGTTACTCCTGATCTTAAATGGAACACGTACATCAAATCGGTTGCCAAGGCCGCTGGAAAAATGGTGGGATCTTTCTATCGATCTAGTAGACATCTGACAGTTCTCTATCTATATAAGAACCAGGTACGTCCAAGGATGGAATACTGTTGCCACATCTGGGCAGAAGCTGCTAGAAAGGACTTGTCCTGCCTTGATAGTGTTCAAAATAGACTTCGTAGCCTCGTAGGAGATGTCCTTTTCTCTTCTCTGCAACCTCTATCTCACAGAAGAGTTGTTGCGAGTGTGTCTCTGATGTATCGTTATTTTCATGGAAAGTGTTCGACTGAGCTTCAGTCTATGGTCCCCCCTCGCCAAACTTTCACAAGAAACACTCGTCTAGCTGAAAACACTATCAATAATTCTCCCCACTCTTTATCTGTGCCTAAACCTAAACGTAGATTCCATGAACAAAGCTTCTTTCTTAGAACTGCACGCCTGTGGAATTGTCTTCCGTTTTCCTGCTTTCCGGCTGACTACAATATGGTTGTCCTCAAGTCTAACGTAAACAAGTTCTTGATGAGTCGTTCCATATAAGTTAACAAATTTACTGAATTTCCATTACTACTGATTACTATATTGTCCAATTTCTACTGTACAATCTTTAACCCTTATCCTTGAGTAGCCCCTTGGCTTTGATAATGTGGTGATTCCTGTGTAAAAAAAAAACTCAGCGGATTAAGGACTATCCACTTATTTAGTGCTTCCATTTTAAAATTAAATACGTTTTTAACTCTTTTTTAAAATGTTTTAACATGTTTTATTAAGTACTTATTCTTATATATATGTCGTGGTAGAATGTTTACTTAACCAAGGACTATAGATAAATCAGATCTGAATATTAGCACAACAAATCTGCAGATATATCCATACCAAATCCTACGCATTTTACGGGCTTAATCGATTTTCAACTAAAGATTATTTCCGGTGAGAACAGAGGCTGAAGAGAATTCGATACCTTTCCACCATTAACTGGTCACCTAATATCGGATGTGAAACTGACGGTACCGATATTTTTCTGAACTTTTTTTTACCATTATATATATAAATGTAATATAAATGTTGATATATTTTTTTCAATTTTTTTTCATTTTTAATTTTTAATTTCCTTTTATGGTATTATTTATTCGCTAATATCTCTCATCTTATAGGATGCATTTTCGGGACACTTACTAATCAATTACACGGGATCGCCACTTCATAGGAAGGGTTACCAATTTACATCCTTAAATAAAGAAATAAAAACAAATTCAGGAAAAGATGGCACTCGATAAAGAACACGGAATCGCTGAGTTTATATAAAATAAATAACATTTATTTACGTGAAAGAAATATTAAAACAAAGTATTCCAACATAAGTGTTTTCTTGTGTTTGAAAGTTTTCAATGAATGATTATTGGTGTGCGGATTTTGTGTGTATGGTACAAGGCTTGAAATTACTGATTTTTCTGATAGGTGTGCCGCAGGATAACTTGGAGTCAATATGGCTTATTTCCTGGTGGAAACAGTCCGCAATCCATATAAGTGAATGTGTGTGTGTGTGTGTGTGTGTGTGTGTGTGTGTATGTGTATGTGTGTGCTCGTATTGTAAAGACAGTGGTTTGGGATACGAATGTTTAAAAGGAGGTTTAAGTTCTCGCTGGATGTGGTGAATGTCCACGATGGATATTGTAGGTCATCTGCAGCCCGCATAAAACCGTGACGGGTGTTTTAACGTCTCACGAAGACGGAGCTTCCTCGAACAGGTGCTGCACTTGAGAATGAATTTGGAGAGAAACTGCTTTGATTTCGATAGGTAAATACCTTTATAGTGCCCGCCTACTGCTTCGTGACTCATCACCGTATTCAAGCCTGAGGGAGCGTAAACATATTTTATTTGCTTTTATGTATGCGTGTGGTCGCATCAAAACTCCATGTTCCCAGCGTTTTTAATAACGAGTAGGCATTTCAAAGCGGTGATCGTTGTGGAAATGTTCCTGCCTGTCATTTATTCCAGCCGGGTGTAGCGGGTCGCCACAATCTGATGAAAAGAATGCATTCTTTGAAACTCCGGGTTAAGAAAATATTAATATTTCTTTTTTGAGTATCCTGTCGAACAACAAATTTACGTAAAGTATCATTTACAGTCTTAAATTATGTTCTTTTATGACAAGTTCTATTTCCTATCGCGGTTGTGTTGAGCTTTTTGTTTGGTCGGGACCACTGTATAAATATTAATATTTATTTTCGCTTTAAGCAGGAAAGCAGGAGCTTTTGGTTTGTAAACTTAATTTTTACTTCCTGATATATATATATATATATATATATATATATATATATATATGTATATACATACATATATATGTATATATATGTGTATATATGTGTATATATATATGTATATATATGTGTATATATGTGTGTGTTTATATATGTATATGTATATATATGTGTGTATAATATATGTATATATATATGTGTGTGTTTATATATGTATATATATGTGTATAATATATGTATCTATATATATATATGTGTGTGTGTGTATAATATATGTATGTATCTGTATATATCTATATATATATATGTATCTATATATCTATATATCTATATATGTATCTGTATATCTCTCTCTCTCTCTCTCTCTCTCTCTCTCTCTCTCTATATATATATATATATATATATATATATATATATATATATATATATATATACAAGCAAAAGTACCCGTCGTTGACTGGGTTCAAAAACAGCCTACAGAAAATGGATTCTGATTTATGAAAGTATGAAAGGTTATGAAAAGGAAGGGTTGTAAATTTGGGTTGAATTTTGAGTATCAAAACCAAAGCAAAATATTATGAAAGTAAAAAAAAAAAAATAGATAAACCCCATATGTCATACCTGTTCACACTGAAACACGTATCATAATATTCTATGGATCTATATTAAAAAACCTTATTAAACTTTGTGACATATTTCCATTCTATGGAGGTCAGGTGCGAACAAACACCCCATCATTTTATTATACCATATTTCTTCAAACTGAAACATAATTATCAGAGTATACTTACGCAGATAGGTATGAAAATTCTTTTTTAAAGTTTGTGCCTATTTCCATTCTATGGAGGCCAGGCGCGAACGCAGACCACACAATTTTATTATACCATCCCTATTTAAGTTAAAATATACTTATCAAAGTATTCTTATGTACATCTATATCAAAAACACTTGTAAAAGTTTTGTTTTAATTTGGAAATATTTAATACTTTGTGGACCAGGCGCGAACGCAAACCACACAATTTTAATGAATCACCGTTCTGCCAGATCAAACATACCCATTCCTGTGTCTCGATGCATCTTCTATCATTATATGTAATCAGTTTTTTAAAACAGTCAACCATATAGGAGCCTATTCGTGACCAGACACACACACACACACACACACACAGCTTTATATCACAGATATATATATATATATATATATATATATATATATATATATATATATATATATATATATATATATATATTCAAGCACGTCTGATTGAACAAGAAAGAGTTATTCTTTTTTTTTGCGATTTTTCTGGATATCTTTTCAATTCGCCGAGCGGTCTTTTTTTTTGAGCTGGCATGTTATATATAATGGCGCCCAAAAGTTGTTATTCAGTCATATTCTTCTTAAGCGCTTTCCATCAGTGCATCCGATCATCGTCAAGAACAATTGTTGTTGTTATCGTTTTCTTTTATGCTTGGTGTATTTACAGTTTTATTTTTTTTATTGATTATAAAGGTGGGTGCGGGATGGTTAGGGTCGAATTATTTTTAATTTCGATTTTATTATTTTATACTTTAATTTATTTGTGTTGGTTATTAAATACGGTTAGTATATTTGTATCGGTGTTAAATGAGATCCGATTAAAAAAGGACTGTAGTTTTTTTCACTATTATTATTAGCATAGCTTCTAGTAATCTAATAAAAAAAACTACAGTCCCTTCATATATATATATATATATATATATATATATATATATATATATATATATATATATATATATATATATATATATATATATGTATATATATATATATGTATATATATATGTATATATATATATATATATATATATATATATATATATATATATATATATATATATATATATATATATATATATGTGGAAGTGATACCAGGCACTTATAATTATTTACTGTCTGTCTAGTCCAAATTAAGAAAGACAAAAAATATCCTTACAAAGCAAGTGTCCAATCACATGTGCTTGAAAGAAAGCAAATCACACTTAACTTAATTGAGCATCCCAGCTGTCTTTGTCCAAATAAAAAAGAATAGACTGACCTCAACGCGGCGGAATGTCGTTCGCGAACATCAAAATCGGGCATAAGTTAACCAAACAAATAAAAAGCAAATGGACGCCCACAGGAATTGTGTCAACCACTTTTTATTGGTAAATGGCAAGGAAAATGAACGCAGAGATAAGCAAACAGACAGCTCATATCGTAATCGTAGCGAATTGTCATTTGGTGTATTGTCAACAGAATGGTTTAGCAAGATTGGCAGGTGTTCTCAAAAGAACCTCATTTTATGACTAATCAAAATTCATCCTCCTCCTATATATATATATATATATATATATATATATATATATATATATATATATATATATATATATATATAATAAACTATTCGCTCTTATATATATATATATATATATATATATATATATATATATATGAGCAAATAGTTTATTATATATATATATATATATATATATATATATATATATATATATATATATATATATATAATAGACATTAGTGTTTCATCCTTTCGGTAATCATCACTGCATAGTGTCACGAATACCGTCGATTCAAACCCTGATACGATGCCATCTCAGACTCCTTTCGTAGGAACAAGCTACCGGCCAGAAATACAGTTGAAATTTAAACATTCATTTTTAAATGTCAAGACGGTGATAGTGATTTAATGATTATGACATGATGATCTGCGCGTGTAAGCTTAAGTGACCGATTTTTTACTTCAACTTAGCGTGCTCAACAATAAGAATATGTATATATATATATATATATATATATATATATATATATATATGAGCAAACAGTTAATAAAATATGTTAAAAAACACTTTGAAATGAGTTAAAAACATATTTAATCTGAAAAGGAAACACTAGATAAATGGATAGTCCTTAATCCGCGAAGTTTCGAAGAAATACTTTCCTTTTCATCAGAGGGTAGGAATTAGCAAAATACGGGATCGGATTTTGCATGCAGAAGTATTTGATGAAACAACAAGTAAGTCAAAGATCTTACTTGAAAACAAAAAAAGTGAAGCAGAGGGAATATGGTGGAGAAAAAGGTGATTACACATAAATGGATAGTCTGGTGGAAGATAAAAAAATCCAGTGACGGTAAAACCCAAACGTAAAACTTCAAGAAAGTTAAAAGAATTTCCATTTGTACAAGTAAAATCCAAGGAAATCCCGTAATTGGAAGAAGATAGTCCATAATAATCCAAAGGCAGAAATCCATGGAATAATTCATAAAAATGTGTACAAGGAAAAAAAGAAAAGATTCCAATAATATTAATAAAAGAAAAATAAGATATGCTTTTCACTTTACTTCCGAGACATAAATATAAATAAGATATATATATATATATATATATATATATATATATATATATATATATATATATATATATATATATATATATATATATGTATATATATTTACAACACAAAAATTATACAACGGGAAAATAATGTAAAAAAATTAAAGATTCTTGAAGCGTCGTACATTAGAACTCTTCAACCTAATATAAATGATATTGCATTTCAAAAAAGCAGTAACGTTCTGAAATGTCTTGCGTAGTCCGTGTTGGACGGACTTCGTACATGGTGTCTACGAACTTGCTGGTTTTAACACTCGAATTTTTAATCGACTTTTATTCTTAATCGACTTTTATTTTAACTCATCACTGAATATATATATTTTAGTTTTCATTTTTAATCCTCATTTTCGCAATCCTGTATTTTTAACACCTGATGATGATTCGTGGACGAATCGAAAGCGCTCGTAACAGCAACATGTATGGATCCTTTATTAATATTTTTGATTTTGAAACAAAAAAGACAATACGAAAAATTGAAAAATTAAAAAAAAGAATTATAAGACAAAATGTCTCCGTTGTATTTAATAATATTTGCTTGATATATATATATGTATATATATATATATAAAGGGAGGACACATAATCCGTTGGGTCACACAGTTTTTTTTTTCTTTTTTGCTGCTTCATCGTTATTAGAACGGAATTCGAAACTCGAAATATTGAATTTCAAGTAAAACCAATCATGTCGCAGTAATGGGCATATCCGATAATTACGAAAAACGATACGGCCGAAAATGAATTATTAATGAAAACATTTTTCGAACACAATTATCGAAAATTGAGTTTGGTAACCTCAGAAAATAATTACTTCCCTTGTTACGAGTCTAACAATGCTCATTTGATTTCGTACAAGTAAGATAGTCGATGACAAAGATTGGAAATATTTCAATGAATAAAGTTAATACAGATCGATTGCCAATAATAAGCCAGTGAGTTGTGTGTGTGTGTGTGTGTGTGTGTGTGTGTGTGTGTGTGTGTGTGTGTGTGTGTGTGTGTGTGTGTGTGTTAGCAGAGAGAAAAAGAGAGAGAGGCTGCAGAGATGAACGCCCAATAGTGGGGCGCCCAGCGACACTGATCTGTAGACTCCGGTCAACTAGGTTCCATCGGTTTATTAAAAAAAAAAAGTGGCTCTTTAAAGGATTTAAATGACTATCAGAAAGACCATTTCAAATAAATTCAGTTTTCTGATTAACCCAAAATATAAGTACTGTTTTTTTTATTATTATTATTCAGGATAGTGTATGCGCAGATGACATGCGCACAAAGGCGTTTACACATTTTTATTTTGTACGTCAATATGTAAACATCAACTACTGCACACAATACCATGAGACTAATTCCCTGCTTAATAATATATGGTGCAATTGTTTTTGTTCCGTTTCTATTATTGTGTGTATTGTTGTTTTTCTTATATTATAAAATAAAGAATCATTTCGATTTAAAATCTACTTTGTATTACGCATGTAAACTTATCGGAATCGGAAAAATTTGTGCCTATTTTCCGATGCCAAAAACGATTCTTTTAATTGTCATTTTGATTTGATTTTTTTAAAAGTAAAATCTTCCTCGGCAGGTAGTAATGTTAAAATCTATTGATCATCTCCCATGGGTGTGTTTTTTTTTTTCGCTTAAGCAAAATATCTGCACAATTAACGTATATTTTTACAGTAATCGGGAAAGAAACAACAACTCTATAGTTTAATATTAAGAGATCTATAAATAATCGGAATCGGGAAAAATGTTAGAATCGTCCCATCACTAATATATTCAGATAACTGGCTCAGAGCTAAATCTGTTAATATGTATGTTTGTAGAGGTGAGTTCGTGTGTGTGTGTGTATGTGTGTATGTGTGTATGTGTGTGTGTATGTGTGTATGTGTATGTATGTGTATATGTATGTGTATGTGTGTGTATGTATGTGTATGTGTGTGTATGTGTATGTGTGTGTATGTGTATACGTGTGTGTGTGTATGTGTGTGTATGTGTGTGTGTATGTGTCTGCGTGTGTGTGTGTGTGTGTGTGCGTGTGTGTGTGTGTGTGTGTGTGTGTGTGTGTGTGTGTGTGTGTGTGTGTGTGTGTGTGTGTGACTTTGCGTTCAGGTGTGAACATATGCGTACGTCTGTATTGCCTCATTCATTACATCTGCAACGACTAGAACTGCGTTTCAAAACAATTCAAACTGAACCACCTAGCCTAACAACTCCAAGAAAAGATATTTAAAAGGGGGAGGGGGAGAAGAAACTCTTTAACAACCTCCCCACAAACAATTCCCTCACACGTTAGGATGATGTGACACAAGGGTCACCATGTTGGATTGAACAGCCAGCGCCTCAAAGGAAGAATACACCGGCCTGCAAAAAAAAAAAAAGTGTCTCATCTAGATTGTGAGAACGTTGTTATGAGAATTCTTTCGTGACAGTTTCCATCTGATTTTGGGAATTCACTTGCAAATCACGCGAACGATCTGGGTTTTAAATCTTTAAGATTAGAAAGATTAATTCTGGAAGACTCAGCAACATTTTGTAAAAAAATGAATAAATAAAAACTTTTAGTCGAAAATAAAGTCGATATAAATAATCTAATATATAAAAGGCTATATGTGTATGTCTGTCTGTCTACCTGTCTGTCTCTTTTCATATTTTCAAACTCTATCTCCTCCGAAACTAAAAGTCACAGAGTGGTGCTAGGGGCCTCGAATGATTGGATTTTTAATGGGCCGTTCTTTTATGGGTCTTTAGTCGGTTAAATACTTTTTAAGGGTCAAAAATGGGTCAAAATTAAAAAAATTGTTATGCATTTTGTACATTTCTCTTAGTTTATTTTTAATTTCTATTCAGTTCATATGCGCGTCGCGTTGGTAGAATTGTAACGTCACCAGCTTTGAATGCTACAGTTTCGATTCTAGCTGATGGCACCCGAATTCTTTTTTTTTTTTTCTTTTGAAATCACAACTCTATAATAATATATCCGAAATCTGGACAAATTAAAATATCATATTTAAGCGTATTTTACGACCGGGCAAAGCCTCCCCCACCCCCGTTAGACCGCCTGTATTCTTTTTATACACATTCAGGCGTTCTTTATCACAGAAATCTGTTTGACCCTACAATTCTGTCAAAGATTGGATACCAATTCCAATGCGTGACGAATCAAATAAAAAACTTTATTTACTAGCGTAAATAAGGTGGTTATTTCTTTCAGTCCTGCAACTTCACAATGGCTACTGTTTGAAGCGATAACTGTTCTCCCCCCCCCTCCCACGTCCACTCCCTCACTGCCCTTTCGTTTTTCTAAACTGATCGATTTAGTCGAAAGTTAGTGCAGTATTTTTTTCCTTTTACTGATATTAGGATTCCGAGCAACACCTGTTAACCCTTCTAGTCATTAATTAACTACAGAAATCATTGGAAATATGACTTCTGAGTATGCTGGATTATTCTAAATTACTGTTCTTATATCTCTTTCTGATTTGGGAGTATAGGGTCTCATAGGAAATCACATTGTAACAGACAATCTTTAATTTACTCCTTCAGTCCAACACCTCTTGACAGACAATGCTCATTTCATGCCCTGTTTCTTTCGAATGTTTCCTTTTTAGGCCAGGTTTCACTGTACGTTGGATTTACTATGAGTTCTTTTCACAAACAACAATGATCATATACTATTATAATGATATTCGAAAACGAGGCTATATCCCCCCCCCATTTCCTCCGTACAAAGCTTGACAGTCACTACAGAAGCAAATAGATATTTCACATGAATACGCCATACAATTTAAAGTTTCCGCTTTCTTCATTAATGTTCTTTCATTTTAAAAAATATAATCTAATTTGTAAAGTTATCTTGTCGGAATTTCCAAAATCGACTCGACCCAAATAGCAATATGTCTGACATCGACAATTGATTCAATCTGGCCTATTTTCGTTGTTTTTTTTTTCCTTTTTCACGATTACATTTTTAATTCGCTTCAGTTTTTCCTCGAAATACTTATTCAGTTTAAGAAAACTGTACAGTGAAGATATTTCCCTTTACTCGCCGAAACAGATTAAACAAAAGTTATCTCGTGCAATTATACTGGGTTTTCTTCCATAAGTTCTTAAGAAAATGCACCTATATATATATATATATATATATATATATATATATATATATATATATATATATATATATATATATATATATATATATATATATACGCTGTTGGGATTATTTCTCACTTTGTTTTTGAAATGAAAGCCCTGTATTCGTTAAATATAACAACAGGTTAAATATAAATGAACAACATTTTGTTATTCATCTTACCAATCATTCTTTTTATCAAAATTTAAAAAAAAAACTTGGTACATTTTACAGATTTGTTTCGTTCACGGGGAACAATGAATATTTGTATTTTTATTGAATATTTCCTTCTATAGATTCGTTAGAAAAAAAAAAACAAAGATGTTAAAGAGAAAATGCATAACGATGTAATATGAAAAAATTAAGTTATATGAGTATGAAACTAATCTCATGTGCATCGGGGTATTACTTTTGTATTCTGTGAGCGGCCATGTTGTTTTTTTTTTTAGGAAAAGCTGTCTCATCATCATTACATTTATTGACATAAACTGTTTAAGATCTTTGGTTACGGGGCACACACACACACACACACACACACACACACACACACACACACACACACACACACACACACACACACACATATATATATGAAATAAGAATTACAATTAAGTTTACAATAGCAAACTTAAAATATATTATAAATATTAAAGACTCAATATTTATAAAATAATCCTAACCAGACGTAAAAGCTCAATAAAACCAAATAGGAAATAGAGCTTATAATAAAAACAAAGAATTAATAAAACATGAAACTCTGCGGATTAAGAACAATCCACTTAATTTGTATTTCCTTTTTGAAAATTAAATGTTTTTTTAAAATTCTTCTTTAAGTGTTTTAACATGTTTTAGTAATTCTTTGTTCTCTCTCTCTCTCTCTCTCTCTCTCTCTATATATATATATATATATATATATATATATATATATATATACACACACAATAAAATGGAGTACAGTAAATACAGTGGTTGAAACATTATGCCATTTAAGAAGAGTTAAGAACATATTTAATTTTCAAAACGGAAACAAAGATTAATTGGATAGTCCTTAATCCGCGGAGTTTCGAAACAAATGCTTTCCTTCTCATCAGAGAGTAGGAATTAGCAAAATGCGGAATGGGATTTTGCTTACCAGTTATTTAATGAAACTACAAGTAAGCCATAGAGCTTACTTGGTAAAAGTTAGAAAATAGTGAAGCAGAGGGAATGGGGGAAAAAAGGAAAATGATTTCACTTTTTTTTTTTTTCATTTTTCTTAAACTTTTTCTTCTAGGGGGTGGGACATCCAACCAGATGTCTGACATTTACCCCTATTTTAGTGAGTCCAACCAAGAGATCTTTTCAGGATTCTAGCCGTCCCTTTCAGTGCAATCGTTTGTATTTCACTTGCACTTGGTTCACCGGGTATGCTTTCTATGTACTTTTTAAAGTTCTTTTTCATAAGCCCAGTTGCTCCTATAATGACTGGTATAATTGAAACGTCTTTTAGTTTTCAATTTCGTTTCATATCATACATAAATCCTTGATACTTTGTTATTTTTTCCCTCTCAGCTCTGTTAAGCCCTGTATCATTGGGTACACTAACCTCTATTATGGTCGCTTTTTTATTTGCTCTGTCCCAAATCACTATATCTGGTTTAACAGCTGCGTTTTCAAGATATGTACCAGTCGGGATTATGTAGTCATGTACCAGTCGGGATTATGTAGTCATGGTCGTGTGAAGAGTAAAGTATCAAAAAACGATAAAATCGAAGAATTGTTGGTAAAAGTTTTGTATCCAGAAGTAAAAATCCAAAGGAATCGCGTTACTGAAAGATATTTCGATGCCATCCAAAAGGCAGAATTTCGTGAAATAATTCACAAATGGGTACAAGGAAAAAAAGAGTGAGGTCAAAATATTATTATTAAAAGAAAAGTAAATCGTGCGTAGAATAAAGAAACGGAAAGATTTTAAGAGGCTACTGCCGAGGCCGAATTTTTAAATACGAATCACGGATTAAGGACAATCCTCTTAATTTGTGTTTCCTTTTTGAAAATTAAATATGTTTTTAGCTCTTTTTAAAGTATTTTTGACATGTTTTACTAATTCTTTGTTCTTATATATATATATATAATAAAAATTACAATTAAATTTACCAAAATGATCCAAGATGGTAAAATTAAAGTATATTATAAATATTAAAGAAATAATATTCATAAAATTATCTCAGCCAGATGTAAAAGCCCGATAAAACCAAATAGGAAATAGAGCTTATAATATGAGCAAGCAGTTAATAAAATATGTTAAAAATCACTTTGAAATGAGTTAAAAAACATATTTAATCTGAAAAGGAAACACTAGATAAATGGATAGTCCTTAATCCGCGGAGTTTCGAAGAAATACTTTCCTTCTCATCAGAGGGTAGGAATTAGCAAAATACGGGATCGGATTTTGCATGCAGAAGTATTTGATGAAACAACAAGTAAGTCAAAGATCTTACTTGAAAACAAAAAAAGTGAAGCAGAGGGAATATAGTGAAGAAAAAGGTGATTACACATGAATGGATAGTCTGGTGGAAGATAAAAAATCCAGTGACGGTAAAATCCAAATGTAAAACTTCAAGAAAGTTAAAAGAATTTCCATTTGTACAAGTAAAATCCAAGGAAATCCCGTAATTGGAAGAAGATGGTCCATAATAATCCAAAGGCAGAAATCTATGGAATAATTCACAAAAATATGTACAAGGAAAAAAGAAAAGATTCCAATAATATTAATAAAAGAAAAATAAGATATGCTTTTCACTCTACTTCCGAGACATAAAAATACATAAGAAAGATCAGGGAAGAGAAAGAGGAGAGAGAAAAAAAGGAGAAAAAAAAAGATGATAAAGTTAAATATAAAATATAAAATAAAGGGAAACAAAAGTCAAAATGACCCAGACAGGAAATGTTAAAGGCGCGAAAAAATATATAGGGTAAAATAATATAGGTCAACTGAAATGTACAGGTCATCACTTAAAAAAATGTCAGCAAGAGTTGTTGTTTATTTTTTATTATTTATTTATTCTTTATTTATTATTTATTTTCTATTATTTATTAATTAATTCATTTATTTATTTATTTTCCATTTAATTTCGTCTAACAACTCTTGCTGACATTTTTTTAAGTGATGACCTGTACATTTCAGTTGGCCTTTATTATTTTGCCCTATATATTTTTTTTCGCGCCTTTAACATTTCCTGTCTGGGTCATTTTGACTTTTGTTTCCTTTTATTTTATATTTTATATTTAACTTTATCATCTTTTTTTTTCTCTTCTTTCTCTTCCCTGATCTTTTTTATTTATATTTATGTCTCGGAAGTAGAGTGAAAAGCATATCTTATTTTTCTTTTATTAATATTATTGGAATCTTTTCTTTTTTTTCCTTGTACACATTTTTGTGAATTATTCCAGATTGGAATCTTTTCTTTTTCCTAACCCTAACCCAAGAATCACTCTGGAAGACCACGATCCTCAACCAGTCTCACGAAAGCAAGAGGAGTCATTGAGAGGTTTCACCAATCGGCTAAAAATCTGTTCGGCAAGCAGCTCGCAAGACAGGGGTTCCAAAATTTTGGATTTTATTAGTGAGCGTTGTTAGCTGTTTATGGACCACAATGGCCACCAAATTAAACACTTTCGATAACTGACTGTTTTTTATATTTGTTCATTGTAGTTTGATGCATAAAAAATTTCTTTATTATAATGAATGTTGATTTTATGGTTATTTAAAGAGTGTATACATTTTATTGGGACACCCTGTATATAACTTAGTCTATCTTAACCTAATAATCATTATACAGGGTGGCCCAGAAGTAGTGATCTATTTTATATGAGTACGAAACTAACAGTATATATGTAGCAGGGGAATTACTTTCGTGTTCCTTACACATAATCCAAAGGAATATATATATATATATATATATATATATATATATATATATATATATATATATATATGCGTTTTATTTTTTTTTTATTACCGTTTTATCTTTTTAGGTACACATGTTTCGGTTTCCGGACCATATCTATGATCCAGCAGCCTCGTCAGAAAATCTTTTCTGTAAGGGCTGACGAGGCTGCTGGATCGTAGATATGGTCCAGAAACCGAAACATGTGTAACTAAACAGATAAAACGGTAATAAAAAAATAAAACGCATATTTACTCTGCAATAGCATTGAGCACTCTCTTCAGGTTTTTACTATCTCTCTCTATATATATATTCCCTTAAACTAGCTGACGCAATGTTGACCGGGATACATTAAGTTCATTTTTTTGTAAATATGTAACCAGGTTCAGTATCTATGCCAAAATTATTTAATGCCAAAATTAAGCCCATTCTGAATGTTTTTAAATACAAAAAATAGTAAAACGTAGTGAAAAAAGAATGAATAGGTCGATAATCCAATGGAGTGCTTCTGCTAATAAAGAGAACAATTGAGAAAATCTAATTGTAAATTTTTGCTGTGTGCCCACCCTACGGATAATAATAAACTCTTTTACTTACTATAAAAACGAAGAGAATATGCGTCTCAATATTGTTCACGTGTTGTGCGCAGTCATACACAAGTGGCAGTCGGACTGACGTATACCCACATTCTTTAATGATTGTATTTGCTTTTTTGTTCAATATATTTTGTTTTCACTAATTATAGATCCTTACGTAACCACAGCATAATAAAACACTGAACTATAAAAGAAATCCGGGAACGCTAACTCTTACTGAAAGGGTTATTCCCCTTGGTCTGTATTTGCTTAGGACATGTAAAAGAAAGACAAATGAATTTAAATTAAATTTATAATACGTTGTAAAAAAAAAAAAAAAAAATACGAAATAAACTGCTTTTTTTGTTTTTGAAAATCCGAACAACTTTATTTTATATATTACAGGTAGAACTACCCGGTATTGTCCGGGACCATAAACAAAAACAAAATAGAACAGATTAAAAAACGTGTGCGTAACATCTTCATACAGTTTTTTTTTCTTTTTTTAGAGGCGGCGAACTTTAAATTGGCAGCTCTATTTGCTTTAATTGAAGATTTGGCAACTATCGGTTATTTTGAGTTCAGCTTGATTTGGTAATTCATCATAAAAAGAATGACACCTAAGGAGCGTTTACAAATTGCAAATGATACAATCAATTTACTGAGGGATACATTTGATGAACGAATAATTTCACAAAATGGACCTCTCAAATAACCATCTCGCTCGTGTGATTTAACTCCATTAAATTATTTTCTTTATGGATACATAAAGTCTCATGTCTACGCTAATAAACCAAACACAATAGACCACTTGGAATGCAACATTCGGCATGTTCTTATCGAAATACAGCCTAATTTAATGCGTAGAATTAGGAAAATTGGACCCCCTGGATTACGTCATATACACGCAAGCTGTGGGATCCATACGCCTGAAAGTATATTTAAATTATAAATTCCAAAGATTGATCTTTGGAATAAACCATATATTTATATAGTAAACATATTTTTCTGTGATTTATTTTAATTTAAAGTTCGCCGCCTCCAAAATAAATCATTTATAAAATTTTCTATTTCTCTGTCGCTTTCAGCCTACCTGATTTTCTCCCTAAATATTTTGAAGTCCTACAAAAATTTAAGGAACGCTAACTCTTAATAAACCAGCAAAGGGTATCTTTCTTGAACTATACCGATTCAGAACAGTTAGAAGATACTCAAATGAAAGCAAATTCATAATAGCTAAGTTATAAGAATGATGAAGAAAATGAAAGTCGACTTAATTTATATACGACTAGCAGGGCTACCTGGCGTTGCCCTGGGTAAAAATGTAACATTCCTTACTCTTTCACCGTTTTCATCCCCCATTTCCTCACTCTACTTTTTTCTTCTGCGCTCAGCCCATTTCTCTCTCTGAACATGCACACACACATACATACGCACGCAACTTGTTTTTATAGATTCCTCGAGAAATGAGTCGAATCGGCGTAAGGGAATTAACTCCTTGATTTAAAAAATCAGTTACTGCCATTTAGTTAGTACATCAAATGTCTGGAAAACAAACCCTCTTGACGAAATCTGCGCCGATCAAAGACTGAATATTTTTTTTTAGTAAATTTTGGATTTTGTTCGTCCGGAACAACTAACACTTATAAAAATACTAATTTTGTGGGGAGTTTATTTGTATTTTTAGTTTTAACCGGAAATACAAACATAAACACAGACAACTGTGTTTTATATTAAAAATAAAAATTATGTAATTCGTGTATTTCTCGCCTCAGCGTGACTTACACATTATTGATTTTTTTTTTTATCATTCATTGATTGACGTCAAATTTGTTGTTTTTTTAATCTTTTTTATTTTTAATTCACAAAAACAACAAATTTAATTTTCCTTCCTTTATAAGCAGGCCAATCATTTTTTATTTTGCTCCCGGATAATGCCAAGTAAGTGCAGTTAGTCAATTATAAATTATGGTAGGCTATTGTTTTGGGGAGTTGGTGGTATGTGGAGTTCTTCCATCCCCTTATAGTATTGATTATCATACTTTTGTCAATCTATTCATCTCTTTAACACTTGTCCTCGATTGATTTGGAAGTTTTGATAAACGCAGAAACTGGAAGTAAAAAGGGGCAGACAATCTTGACTTTAACCATTGAGTAACTACAGTGTTTCATAATCGTTGGAAAAAAAAACGAAACAAAAAAAAAACAAGCCATCAGGCACAAAGGATCACCACAGATGATTTTTTTTTTTATATATATATAAATGAATAAACATTTGTACCTGATCGTTTGTTTATTCGACGATTATGAAACACGCTGTAGCTACTGAACAGTTAAAGTCAAGATTGTCTGCCCCTTTTTACATTCATCTTCTGCGTTGCGGACCCGAGATCAGTGACGATATAGACATGGTCCTTAGTAATTAATGACCGGTACGAAATCGCATCGCCGTATTTATTTTTTTATTACAAGTATTTTCTTAGAGTTAAAAATGTAAGAACTTTTTGTTGTTTTTTAGTCAGATATTCAAACGAAGTCGTCTGTTTCTTAAAATGTATTCTTAATATAATTTATTCTTAATATAATCTATAGCGAAAGAGCGTTCCAAAAGTAATGGCACCTGTTTTATTCCGCCCAAATAGATCAGACGGGATTGCGATTTGCATTATTATAATGACTGCACTTATGTATTCATAACCTGAAAGTTTCATCTCTCTGTTGCAGATATTGACGATGTAAGACTTTACGAAACCAAACCCTGTCATGGACGTGCGTCAGAAGCAAAGGTGCGTCATTGAATTCCTGGCAAAAGTGCATTGAGAATGTTGGTGACTATGTAGAAAAGGTAAAATCCATTCAAAGCGGTCGGTGGTTCTATGAGAAAATAAAGCTGTGTACGCATTATAAATGTTTCTTTTCTGTGTCTTACGTTATACATTAGTACATTAGGGGTCATTTCGAGTTAAAAGTTTATTTACTGCACTCATCTGGACTAGAGAAAATCATGATTTAAATGTGTATGTCTCGTCTAAATAACTAACGATAATTCTCTGATATGGCCGACCAGACGGGTGATCAAAAAGTCAGATCGAGCGTACCGGAAAACGAAATGAGATCAAATGAGGTCTCATTTCGTTAGTCTCATTTCGTTTTTCGGTACGCGGTACGCTCGATCTGATTTTTTGATCACCCGTCTTGTCGGCCATATCAGAGAATTATCGTTAGTTATTTAGACGAGACATACACATTTAAATCATGATTTTCTCTAGTCCAGATGAGTGCAGTAAATAAACTTTTAACTCGAAATGACCCCTAATGTATTAACGTATAACGTAAGACACAGAAAAGAAACATTTATAATGCGTACGCAGCTTTATTTTCTCATAGAACCACCGACCGCTTTGAATGGATTTTACCGTAGAAAAATAAATTCTGGAGCACAAAAGGTCGATCGTCTTGACGGTATAACTTTCGTCTTGGTAGCTCTTCAACAATTTCAGTTTTAAAAATAGGGAGGTTAACTTTTGCAATTACCCTCGTATAATAATAATAATAATAATAATAATAATAATAATAATAATAATAATAATAATACTACTACTACTACTACTAATAATAATAATAATAATAATAATAATAATAATAATAATAATACTACTACTACTAATAATAATAATAATAATAATAATAATAATAATAATAATAATAATAATAATAATAATAATAATAATAATAATAATAATAATACATTTTGTTAAGATTTATTTAAAACAAATGATCAACCGAATTTATTTTTTTATGTTTTGAATAAAATATTTTATAATAAAAATATTTTTTCTTTTTAAAAAATAATTGGTAAAATTCCGATTAGTTTAAAAAAGAAGGGGGTGCACTTTCCCAATGTTAAGAGTGACTTTTGAAATAATAATGTTATTATTTAAAAAATAAATAAATAAAAATAAAAAAGAAGCCATTTTAACGGGGTCGGTGTTCGGTGTTCACGTTATCTGAGAGGTAGACAATTATTAATAAGAAAGGAACTTATCTGGGTTGGCACCGGCGTTTCGCCTGTCCCGGAAAAAAAAAAAAAAAAAAAGAAAAGAAAAAGAAGACAATCTTAGCTTGAGGTTAGTTAACTTTATATATATATATATATATATATATATATATATATATATATATATATATATATATATATATATATATATATATATATATATATATATATATATACGCACACACACAAACAGACAGTACACACATATGTACACATATCTATATATATACACATATATATATATACACACACGTATTTATATATATACACATATTTATGCACACATATCTATATACATACACATATTTATACACACATATTTATTTATACACACACATTTATACACGCATAGCTATATACATATCTATATACACATATATATACAACAACATATACACACGTCTATATTTATACACATATCAATATTTATACACATACACACATCTCTATATATACACATACACACACATCTATATAAACACATATATGAAGCAAAGAAAACCAAATTCAAATGAAAGATAAACACTCTTATTGAGATATAGAAACAGAATTCAAAAAAAAAAAAAAAAAAAAAAAGGTTTCATTTGATTAAGTCATTCGTTCCCAGGTCATCTGGTACAAATTCTGCTACATTTTTAAAACACAATTTTGGTGCTTATTTAAAATTACACTTAATAAATAATACAGAAAAAAATCTGTATTGCTGTACGTTCTCGTTACGGAACGAAGATGTCATATTCCAAAATTCGCGTAAATCTATCACGAAACGAGACGTAGGATTTTAGTCGCCTATGTTGAATAAATAAAAGGGGACAACTTAATTCGAACTATCGAGATCAGTATAAGAATTATAATGCATATAATTTAGTATTAAAATCGTCAAAAATTGTATTTTTTAAAAATTATTTTCTTAGTTAAAAAAAATACTTGATCAATTTAAGTGATTTTTGGAATATGTCATTTTCGCTCCGTGACATGGTACGTACACGATAATGATTTTTCTGTATTATTTATTAATTTATTGAATAAGTGTAATTTTAAATAATCAAAGCATTTTTTTGTTTCATTTTTCTTTTGAGTTTTGTGTTTTATTTTATTTTTTATATATGAGACCGAAAAATACAAATCGAAAGTCCGTAGCAGTTTCAGGTTAAACAAGAACACTGTTCGTGTAATTGCGGTTTAGTCCTCGTTACATGGACCTGAGATCACAACATTTCACTGCGAAATATCAGTGGTCAAAAAAAAAAAAAAAAAAAAAATTAGGGACCAGATATTGTTCTTCTGTTTGCCCACTCAAATTCACTCCCTTTATGGGGCACCGGAAGGGTTACAAGGAAGAGGTACTATTCACTGGTACGGCATTAGTAACGTCCTTTATTTTTAATTCGAAAAAATAAGCAAAAGGCTTTAATTTAAAGGGCGTTAATTACACCGCACCCTACACACACACATATTTAATTACACCGCCCACACACGCACATATATTTAATTACACACACACATATTTAATTACACCGCACACACACACACATATATTTAATTACACACACACACACACATTTAATTACACCGCACACACACACACACATATTTAATTACACCGCGCGCACATACACACACATATTTAATTACACACACACACACACACACACACACATATTTAATTACACACACACACACATATTTAATTACACACACACACACACACACACACATATATATATATATATATATATATATATATATATATATGTTGCATTCTACTTTATTTTCTTATAATATATACCAATCTTTATTTAAGAAGATCAATGTAATTACAGAGCAATATAGTGAGTGAATGCCAAAAGTCTATATTCCAAAGTTCATGATGTTGACCATCTTATGATTTATTCCTTTAATTCAGTTGACATTTACAATTCTTGACAGTATCTATTTCGTAGCACAAAATCAATCACTTAATTATAAAAAACCGAAAATTGGAAGAGAAGCTGTAAATACCGTATAATATGTTTTCATTTTAAATCATTTTATTTTAATCATGTCAAAACGCACTTGTTTTTTTACACAGGTATCATCACATTATCAAGGCCAAGAGGCCACTCAAGGATAAGGGTTAAAGAG